>NC_053489.1:1930635-2195635 GCF_905171775.1 Rana temporaria | reverse complement strand
GACATACATGTGGGGGGGGGCTGATGACTCTGATGGGGACATACATGTGGGGGGGGGCTCTGATGACTCTGATGGGGACACAAATGTGGGGGGGTGATGACTCTGATGGGGACATACATGTGGGGGGGGGCTGATGACTGATGGGGACATAAATGTGGGGGGGGGGGGTGATGACTCTGATGGGGACATACATGTAGGGGGGGGGGCTGATGACTGATGGGGACATACATGTGGGGGGGGGGGGCTGATGACTGATGGGGACATAAATGTAGGGGGGGGGGTGATGACTCTGATGGGGACACAAATGTGGGGGGGGGGGGCTGATGACTCTGATGGGGACATACATGTGGGGGGGGGCTGATGACTGATGGGGACATAAATGTGGGGGGGGGGGGTGATGACTCTGATGGGGACACAAATATCTGTGGGGTCTGATGGGGACACACATGTGGGGGGGGGCCTGATGATTCTGATGGGGACATAAATGTGGGGGGGGGGTGATGACTCTGATGGGGACACAAATATCTGTGGGGTTTGATGGGGACACAAATGTGGGGGTGCTGGTGGCTCTTATGGGGACACAAACATGTGAGGAGGGGGGCTGATGGCTCTAATGGTGACACAAATATGCAGGCGGGGGTGGGCTGTGATGGGGACACCGTGCAGGAAGACTCGGATGAATGATGGGGGGGGGGGGGGCTCTAATGGGGACACCAATTTGTGGGGATAGCCTGATGAGTGATGGGGACACAGATGATTGGGGACACAGATGATTGGGGACACCGATGGGGACACAGATGAATGGAAGGACTGATGGGGACACAGATGGATGGGGACACAGATGAATGGGGACACAGATGGATGTGGACACAGATGAATGGGGACACAGATGGATGGGGACACAGATGGATGGGGACACAGATGGATGGGGACACAGATGAATGGGGGCACAGATGAATGGGGACACAGATGAATGGGGGCACAGATGAATGGGGACACAGATGGATGGGGACACAGATGGATGGGGACACAGATGGATGGGGACACAGATGGATGGGGACACAGATGAATGGGGACACAGATGGATGTGGACACAGATGAATGGGGACACAGATAATTGGGGACACAGATGAATGGGGAGACTGATGGGGACACAGATGAATGGGGAGACTGATGGGGACACAGATGGATGGGGACACAGATGGATGGGGACACAGATGGATGGGGACACAGATGGATGTGGACACAGATGAATGGGGAGACTGATGGGGACACAGATGAATGGGGACACAGATGGATGTGGACACAGATGAATGGGGACACAGATAATTGGGGACACAGATGGATGTGGACACAGATGAATGGGGACACAGATGGGGACACAGATGAATGGGGACACAGATGAATGGGGACACAGATAATTGGGGACACAGATGGATGTGGACACAGATGGATGGGGACACAGATGGATGTGGACACAGATGGATGGGGGCACAGATGAATGGGGACACAGATGAATGGGGACACAGATGATGGGGACACAGATAATTGGGGACACAGATGGATGTGGACACAGATGGATGTGGACACAGATGGATGGGGGCACAGATGAATGGGGACACAGATGAATGGGGACACAGATGAATGGGGAGACTGATGGGGACACAGATGAATGGGGACACAGATGAATGGGGACACAGATGAATGGGGAGACTGATGGGGACACAGATGATGGGGACACAGATGATTGGGGACACAGATGATTGGGGACACAGATGATTGGGGACACAGATGATGGGGACACAGATGAATGGGGACACAGATGAATGGGGACACAGATGAATGGGAAGACTGATGGGGATACAGATGAATGGGGACACAGATGGATGGGGACACAGATGGATGGGGACACAGATGGATGGGGACACAGATGAATGGGGACACAGATGGGGACACAGATGAATGGGGAGACTGATGGGGACACAGATGATGGGGACACAGATGAATGGGGACACATGATGGGGACACAGATGTATGGGAAGACTGATGGGGACACAGATGAATGGGAAGACTGATGGGGACACAGATGAATGGGGACACAGATGGATGGGGACACAGATGGATGGGGACACAGATGGATGGGGACACAGATGAATGGGGAGACTGATGGGGACACAGATGAATGGAGAGACTGATGGGGACACAGATGATGGTGACACAGATGGATGGGGACACAGATGGATGGGGACACAGATGAATGGGGAGACTGATGGGGACACAGATGATGGGGACACAGATGAATGGGGACACATGATGGGGACACAGATGTATGGGAAGACTGATGGGGACACAGATGAATGGGAAGACTGATGGGGACACAGATGAATGGGGACACAGATGGATGGGGACACAGATGGATGGGGACACAGATGAATGGGGAGACTGATGGGGACACAGATGAATGGGGACACAGATGGATGGGGACACAGATGGATGGGGACACAGATGAATGGGGAGACTGATGGGGACACAGATGAATGGGGAGACTGATGGGGACACAGATGAATGGGGACACAGATGGATGGGGACACAGATGGATGGGGACACAGATGGATGGGGACACAGATGAATGGGGAGACTGATGGGGACACAGATGAATGGGGAGACTGATGGGGACACAGATGAATGGAGAGACTGATGGGGACACAGATGATGGTGACACAGATGGATGGGGACACAGATGGATGGGGACACAGATGGATGGGGACACAGATGGATGGGCACACAGATGGATGGGGACACAGATGGATGGGCACACAGATGGATGGGCACACAGATGGATGGGCACACAGATGGATGGGGACACAGATGGATGGGCACACAGATGGATGGGCACACAGATGGATGGGCACACAGATGGATGGGGACACAGATGGATGGGGACACGGATGTAAAGCCTCATGCACGCTGGAAGTTTAGCCCCGCTGCATGATGCTCCAGCGTTTAGGTGCCAGCAAAGAATATAGGAGCACCATCCAGTCCTGCTGTCAGCAGTAAGTCAAATTCTATTCTATTCTTCTTCTACTGTGGATTTATTTATAAATTATGTTTCCGGCCCGCGAATATGTGTGAAATATAGAATGTGGCCCTCGAAGTAAAAAGTTTGGAGACCCCTGCTATAGACCCACAAGGGCCTGCTGAGTACATAAATAACCTGATTGATAGTACAATATCAATTAAAAATTTTTTTTCCTGTAACAGACAGCAGATACTGCAACAGGGATCGCAACCAGGTTGGTAAAACCCTATATATTTCGCCCGGTTGGGCTTCTTCAGGGGTGTGGTTGAGATCAGGGTTTCGATTCTAGTGATGAAATACAAAAAAATATAAGTTTACAAACATTCAAGAACATATACATAAATGAATAGTATTATCGCTCTGCCAGTATACATCACAAAGTGCCAACCTGCTGGTCCGTAGTGGGGATAAAAGGAAGGGGTGCAGACACACCCTGGTCACATCACATGTCAGATGGATAAGACCGGATGACAAAGGTTGACAGCCAAGACAGGGGGAATCCCAGGCAGGGAAAACAATAGCCCAATGTAGGACACTGCCGCGGATGGAGGTCACACAATCCCCGACCACCGGAGAGGCTGGGGGGTACACAGAGGACACAGGAACCAGCTATGAAGAAAGAGTGGTGTTATCAAAACATATTCAATGAAATGCCTACAGGAAATATGTATAAAGGGTAATGAGTAGAATGTTTACTCACAGTGCTTAGATAAGCATACAGAGCATCTGTGAGAATATCCACCTAAGTAGGACGCAGTTGGTTCACCAGACCTATACAAAGCTGGTTCAAAAAACATAATATATGAGAATCAGACGGATAGGGTTTTACCAACCTGGTTGCGATCCCTGTTGCAGTATCTGCTGTCTGTTACAGGAAATTTTTTTTTTAATTGATATTGTACTATCAATCAGGTTATTTATGTACTCAGCAGGCCCTTGTGGGTCTATAGTGTGCTGTATAGCTTGATGCTATATTGTCTTTTTTATTAAATTATTAAAATTTACATTACTAATCCATATATGTTTATTTTGAGCACCGCTACAGTCCCGCCATTGTTCTATCTTCCCTTATCTTCCTTCATGTTGTATTTTTCCCCGGCAGAGGCGCCTCCATCCAGGTGACATACAGGAGAGATCGGCTCCGGGGGAGGGGAGGGGGCGGGGTTTATCTTCAAGGTAAGTTCCAGTCTATTCCTGGGGACAAGTAAACAGGAACACTCACAGGAGACTCGAAGGTCACAAGAAGAGGACGGGGAAGGAAGGAAAAGATAATTCCACTTTTTCCACCACCAGTGGAGACCAGGGGCTAGATTCAGGTGGGGCGCGCATTGTTACGGCGGCGCAGCGTATCGTATTTACGCTACGCCGCCGTAAGTTAGAGGCAAGTGATGTATTCACAAAGCACTTGCCTCCTAAGTTACGGCGGCGTAGCGTAAATGGGGCCGGTGTAAGCGCGCGTAATTCAAATGAGGATGAGGGGGCGTGTTTTATGTAAATTCTTGGTGACCCGACGTGATTGACGTTTTTCCCGAACGGCGCATGCGCCGTCCGTGGAATTTCCCAGTGTGCATTGCTCCAAAGTACGCCGCAAGGACGTCATTGGTTTCGATGTGAGCGTAAATTATGTCCTGCCCTATTCGCAAATTACTTACGCAAACAACATAAAAAATTCAAAATTCGACGCGGGAAGGACGTCCATACTTAACATTGCGTGCGCCTCATAGAAGCAGGAGCAACGTTACGCCAGGAAAGCCTTACGCAAACAACGTAAAAAAATTGCACCGGGCGCACGTACGTTTGTGAATCGGCGTATCTAGGTCATTTGCATATTCTACGCCGAAAACGACGGAAGCGCCACCTAGCTGCCAGCGTAAGTATGCACCCTAAGATACGACGGCGTAATTCAATGCTGAATCTAGCCCCAGATCTTCAGACATTTCCACATTCTGAGTAATGAATGAATGAAGGAATGATTGAGGTGGATGGATGGAGACAGGGTCCATCCATCCATCCATCCCACCCTGTCTCCATCCATCCACCCTGTCTCCATCCATCCATCCCACCCTGTCTCCATCCATCCATCCATCTATCCATCCATCCATCCCCTTGGCCCGTCTGAACCTGCCCCCCGGCCCATCTGACCCTGCCCCCCAGCTCTTCTGATCCTGCCCCCTCGGCCCGTCTGACCCTGCCCCCTTGGCCCGTCTGACCCTGCCCCCTTGGCCCGTCTGACCCTGCCCCCCTGGCCCGTCTGACCCTGCCCCCTTGGCCCGTCTGACCCTGCCCCCTTGGCCTGTCTGACCCTGCCCCCTTGGCCCGTCTGACCCTGCCCCCTTGGCCCGTCTGACCCTGCCCCCCGGCCCATCTGACCCTGCCCCCTTGGCCCGTCTGACCCTGCCCCCTCTCCCTCCTCCCGACAGGAGGAGGGAGAGGAGGAGGAGGGAGAGGAGGGTGAAGAGGGAGAGGAGGAAGAGGAGGGGAGGAGGGAGAGGAGGAGGGAGAGGAGGAGGGAGACGAGGAGGAGGAGGAGGAGGAGGGAGAGGAGGAGGAGGGAGAGGAGGAGGAGGAGGTAGAGATGGGAAAGGGAGAGGAGGGGGAGGAGGTAGAGATGGGAGATGGAGAGGAGGGGGGGAGGAGGGAGAGGAGGAGGAGGGAGGAGAGGAGGAGGGGAGGAGGGAGAGATGGGAGAGGAGGGGAGGAGGGAGAGGAGGGAGAGGAGGAGGAGGAGGGAGAGATGGGAAAGGGAGAGGAGGGGGAGGAGGGAGAGGAGGAGGAGGAGAGGGGGGGAGAGGAGGAGGAGGGAAGGAGGAGAAGGAGAGGGAGGGGGGAGGAGGGGAGGAGGGAGAGGAGGAGGGAGAGATGGGAAAGGGAGAGGAGGAGGAGGAGGGAGAGATGGGAAAGGGAGAGGAGGGGGAGGAGGGAGAGGAGGAGGAGAGGGGGGAGAGGAGGAGGAGGGAAGGAGGAGGAGGAGGAGAGGGAGGGGGAGGAGGGGAGGAGGGAGAGGAGGGAGAGGAGGAGGAGAGGGGGGAGAGGAGGAGGAGGAGGAGGAGAGGGAGGGGGGAGGAGGGGAGGAGGGAGAGATGGGAAAGGGAGAGGAGGAGGAGGGAGAGATGGGAAAGGGAGAGGAGGGAGAGATGGGAAAGGGAGAGGAGGAGGAGGAGGGAGAGATGGGAAAGGGAGAGGAGGGGGAGGAGGGAGAGGAGGAGGAGGAGGGAAGGAGGAGGAGGAGGAGAGGGAGGGAGAGGAGGGGGGAGGAGGGAGAGGAGGAGGAGAGGGGGGGAGGAGGAGGAGGGAAGGAGGAGGAGGAGGAGAGGGAGGGGGGAGGAGGGGAGGAGGGAGAGGAGGAGGGAGAGATGGGAAAGGGAGAGGAGGAGGAGGGAGAGATGGGAAAGGGAGAGGAGGGAGAGATGGGAAAGGGAGAGGAGGAGGAGGAGGGAGAGATGGGAAAGGGAGAGGAGGGGGAGGAGGGAGAGGAGGAGGAGAGGGGGGGGAGAGGAGGAGGAGGGAAGGAGGAGGAGGAGGGGACAATACACAGAGCCCCCTCACACCTGTACACACATATCTATACACACACAGCCCCCCCCCCAGTACACAGAGCTCCCCCCCACACCTGTACACACACGTCCGTTGCTGACCTGGCTTTTGTCCTGACCACGTTTGAATGCTACCTGCCCTGACCTTGGCTTGCCTCTAGACTCTTCTTACCTCCTGCTATTATGCCCAAGACTTTGTTGCTGACCTCTGCCTGCATCCTGACCATTCTGTGCCTGCTGTTCATGCCTACATCTCACCGTCCGTTGCTGACCCGGCTTGTCCTGACCACGTTTGAATGCTACCTGTCCTGGCCTTGGCTTGCCTCTAGACTCTGCTTACCTCCTGCTATTCTGCCTGATCCTGTGTTGCCAACCTCTGCCTGCATCCTGACCATTCTCTGCCTTCGGTTTATGCTTACATCTTGCTGTGGGTTGCTGATTCGGCTTGTCCTGACCTGCCCTGACCTTCGATTGCCTCTAGACTCTTCTTACCTCCTGCTATTATGCCTGAGCCTTTGTTGCCAACCTCTGCCTGCATCCTGACCATTCTCTGCCTGCTGTTTATGCCTACATCTGACCGTCCGTTGCTGATCCGGCTTGTCTTAACCATGTTTGAATGCTACCTGTCCTGACCTTGGCTTGCCTCTAGACTCTGCTTACCTTCTGCTATTCTGCCTGATCCTGTGTTTCCTGCATCCTGACCGGTCTCTGCCTGCTGTTTATGTCTGTATCTGACCATGCTTTGCTGACCCGGCTTGTCTTTATCATGTCTGAACACTACCTGCCTTGACCTTGGCTTGCCTCTAGACTCTGCTTACCTCCTGCTATTCTGCCTGATCCTGTAGTGTCAACCTCTGTCTGAATCCTGACCATTCTCTGCCTTCTGTTTATGCCTGCATCCTGACCATTCTTTGCTGACCCAGCTTGTCCTGACCATGTTTGAATGCTACCTGTCCTGACCGTGGCTTGCCTCTAGACTCTGCTTACCTCCTGCTATTATGGCTGATCCTTTTTGTGCCGACCTCTGCCTGCATCCTTGTATACACTTGTGTGTATAAATGCAGTCCCACTTTTGTGTATGAATGCAGTCCCACTTTTGTCTATGAATGCAGCCCCACTTTGTATATTAATGCAGCCCCACTTTTGTATATAAATGCAGCCCCACTTTTGTATATAAATGCAGTCCCACTTTTGTATATAAATTCAGTCCCACTTTTGTATATAAATGCAGCCCCACTTTTGTATATAAATGCAGTCCCACTTTTGTATATTAATGCAGCCCCACTTTGTATATTAATGCAGCCCCACTTTTGTATATAAATTCAGTCCCACTTTTGTATATAAATGCAGTCCCACTGTTGTATATAAATTCAGTCCCACTTTTGTATATAAATGCAGTCCCACTTTTGTCTATGAATGCAGCCCCACTTTTGTATATAAATTCAGTCCCACTTTGTATATTAATGCAGCCCCACTTTTGTCTATGAATGCAGCCCCACTTTTATCTATGAATGCAGTCCCACTTGTGTGTATAAATGAAGTCCCACTTTTGTGTATGAATGCAGTCCCACTTTTGTCTATAAAATGCAGGCCCACTTTTGTATATAAATGCAGCCCCGCTTTTGTATAATAATGCAGCCCCACTTTGTATATTAATGCAGCCCCACTTTTGTCTATGAATGCAGTCCCACTTGTGTGTATAAATGCAGTCCCACTTTTGTGTATGAATGCAGTCCCACTTTTGTCTATAAAATGCAGGCCCACTTTTGTATATAAATGCAGCCCTGCTTTTGTATATAAATGCAGTCCCACTTTTGTATATTAATGCAGCCCCACTTTTGTATATTAATGCAGCCCCACTGTATATATAAATGCAGCCCCACTATATGTATATTAATGCAGCCCCACTTTTGTATATTAATGCAGCCCCACTTTGTATATTAATGCAGCCCCACTTTTGTCTATGAATGCAGTCCCATTTGTGTATATAAATGCAGTCCCACTTTTGTATATGAATGCAGCCCCACTTTGTATATGAATGCAGTCCCACTTTGTATATGAATGCAGCCCCACTTTGTATATGAATGCAGCCCCACTTTTGTATATGAATGAAGCCCCACTGTGCATGGCACTCACCATGGCATTGCCTCGATCACACACAGCAGGTATCTCCTCTCCCGACGTGTGTCATGGAACAAACAGGAGCTGTAGGTCTGTGTTCGGCAGGGCAGTGTGCTCTAGCAAGGTCCCCCCCTAGACGGGCTTGTGTGAGACAAAACACTGATTCAATCAGTGTTCCATCTCCATCTACTATCACACGAGCAGGTCTAGCACAGGCAGCACAGCCGAACACAGACCCAGATCTCACACACAGCGAGAGATGCCCGGTGTCATACACGCAGGAGAGAGGGGGAGCGCTGCAGTCAGCTACAGCTCAAAGCAGCCTCAGGACAGGCAGCCTACCGGGCTGGGCCAGTCCGGCCCTGGTGATGAGAGAGAGAGAGAGTGAGAGACTCGGCAGCGGCAGCTGCAGGCACCGCAAAGCAGTTTTAAAAAAAAAATTATAAAAATATATATATATATTTTTTTTTTAAAGCCAATGTGACATGATTGTCTCGAGGGGGGAAATTGCCCTGTTGCCCCCCCTGGATCCGCCATTGCCGTGCTCTCGTGGCCACTGTCGCAGCATCGGTGGTCCCCGAGCCGTGGCTGTACCAGAAGCCTCCCTCTACACGTCAGGCTCTACCACAAGGTACGTGACGGTATTTCTTTGTGTTGTGTCTCATTGTCCCTCCTGCACACCCACCTTCTCCAATAAATGGCCGCCCGTTGGGTTCTGTGTGGCCCCCCTCCATGTCCTCTCGCTCTGCGCTCCTAGTTCCTCACATGGTGTCTACTTTGGGAGCCCAGGAATAGTTGTCAGTTTACATTTTTCCTGTACTAGTGTATTATTGCAGGGAGGATGATGTTTTATTGGCGAGCCACCAAGGAGGAGGAGGAGCCCAACGTCTGGCAGGAACCCAGAAGAACGCCGTGGAAGAAGGGGGCGGAAGCTGCAAGTCTCAGTCTGCCGGGGAAGACGGAACAAGTGGAGCAACAAAAGCACATTACTGCTCTGTGAGTTGTAGGACTGTGTCTGGATCTGGGAGAGCTGACCATTCTGGGCTTTTCCGACTGTCCGGCCCGATCTGCAAAGAGAGCGTTCGCTACGGGGGCTGGAAACAGGGCGGGGCCACCCTCCGAACAGGTAAGCGGGATCGCGTTCCTATCTGGTGGCTCCTTCAGGGATTATTGCTCCACATACCTGCTAATTATATGATAATCACTCTGGTATCGTAGTGGGAGGCACTCTGCAGTGCCTGGAAAAAGTATTCATACCCCTTAAAAATGTCCACATCTTGTCATGTTACAACCAAAGACGTAAATGTATTTTTTGGGGATTTTATGTGAGAGACCAACACAAAGGCCCGGATTCACGTATCGCGTAGAATCGCGTATCTTTGTGCGGGCGTAACGTATCCTATTTACGTTACGCCTCCGCAATTTTTACAGGCAAGTGCCGTATTCTCAAACGAAAGTTGCGGCGGCGTAGCGTAAATAGGCCGGCGTAAGCCCGCCTAATTCAAATGTGGTAGATGTGGGCGTGTGCTATGTCAATCTTATGTGACCCCACGTAAAAATGACGTTTTTTACGAACGGCGCATGCGCCGTCCGTGAAAGTATCCCAGTGCGCATTGCTCCAAATTAACCCGCAAGAAGCCAATGCTTTCGACGTGAACGTAAATGACGCCCAGCCCTATTCGCGAATGACTTACGCAAACGACGTAAAATTTTCAAAATTCGACGCGGGAACGACGTCCATACTTAACATTGGTACGCCGCATCTACGCCTCATATAGCAGGGGTAACTATACGCCGGGAAAAGCCTAACGTAAACAGCGTATCTGTACTGCGTCGGCCGGGCGTATGTTCGTAAATTCGCGTATCTAGCTGATTTACATATTTCTAGGCGTAAATCAGCGTACACGCCCCTAGTGGCCAGCGTAAATATGCAGTTAAGATCCGACGGCGTAAGAGACTTACGCCGGTCGGATCTATTACAAATCTATGCGTAACTGATTGTAAGAATCAGGCGCATAGATACGACCGCTCAGACTCAGAGATACGACAGCGTAACTTGTACGTGAATCCGGGCCAAAGTGTCACATAATTGTGAAGTGGAAGGAAAATGATACAAATAAATCTGTGAAAAGTGTGGGGGGGAGGGGCATTTGTATGGCGCCCCCCCGGAGTCAATACTTTGTAGAACCCCCTTTCTCTACAAGTCTTTTTGGGGGTGTCTCTACCAGCTTTGCACATCTAGAGAGGGACATTTCTGCCCATTCTTCTTCTTCTCTGTAAAATATCTCAAGCTCTGTCAGATTGGATGGAGAGCGTCTCTGATCAGCAATTTTCAAGTCTTGCCACAGATCCTCAATGGGATTTAGGTCTGGACTGTGACTGGGCCATTCTAACACATGAATAGGCTTTGATCTAAACCATTCCATTGTAGCTCTGGCTGTACTTTAGGGTCGTTGTCCTGCTGGAAGGTGAACCTTCCCCCCGGGCTCAAGTCTTTTGCAGACTCTAAGGCCCCGTACTCACGACCAAACATGTCTGCTGAAACTGGTCCGCAGACCAGTTTCAGCAGACATGTTTGGCCGTGTGTTGGCCCGAGCGGACCATTTTGGGACGGATCAGACAGGTTTCCAGCGGACAACTGTTTCCCGGACTTGTTTTAAAACAGTCCGCTGGAAACCTGTCCGCCCGGACATGTACGGTCGTCTGTACAGACCTACCGTACATGTCCTGCCGCCCGCATCCCTCGCATGCGTCGAATGACTTCGACGCATGCGTGGAAGCATTTTTAAGGCGGCCCGCCCACGTCGCCGCGTCATTGTCGCGGCGACACCGCGTCATCGACGCGGCGACACCGCGGACACGCCCCGCGTAATGTTTACGCGCGGGCTTCTGTTCGATGGTGTGTATAGCCATCGAACAGAAGTCCCCGGGCAGTCCCCGGCCAGACATGTCCGATGGAAACGGTCTGCAGACCGTTTTCATCGGACATGTCCTGCCGTGAGTACTCGGCCTGAAGGGTATTGTTCTAAGATTGTCCTGTATTTGTCTCCATCCATCTTCCCATCAACTCTGACCAGCTTCCCTGTCCCTGCTGAAGAAAAGCATCCCCACCACATGATGCTGCCACCACCATGTTTCACGGTGGGGATGGTGTGTTCAGGGTGATGTGCAGTGTTAGTTTTCCCCCCACACACAGTAAAATGTTGGTGTCATGTGACCAGAGCACCTTCCCGCACATGTTTGCTGTGTCCCCTCCCCCACATGGCTTCTCACAAACTACAAACAGGACTTCTTATGTCTTTCTCCAATGTCTTTCTTCTTGTCACTCTTCCATAAAGGGCAGATTTGTGGAGAGACCACTAATAGTTGTCCTGTGGACAGATTCTCCCCCCTGAGCTGTGCAGCTCCTCCAGAGTTACCATGGGCCTCTTGGCTGCTTCTCTGATGAACGCTCTCCTTGCCCGGCCCGGTCAGTTTAGGTGGACGGCCATGTCTTGGTAGGTTTGCAGTTGTGCCATACTCTTTCCATTTTCCGATGATGGATTGAACAGAAGCTCTGTGAGATCTTCAAAGCTTGGGAGATTTTTTTTATAACCTAACCCTGCTTTATACTTCTCCACAACTTTATCCCTGACCTGTCTGGTGTGTTCATCGGCCTTAATGATGCTGTTTGTTCACTAAGGTTCTCTAACAAACCTCTGAGGGCTTCACAGAACAGCTGTATTTATACTGAGATGAAATGACACACAGGTGGGACTTTATTTACTAATTAGGTGACTTCTGAAGGCGATTGGTTCCCCTAGACTTTAGTTATCAGAGTAAAGGGGGCGCCATACAAATGCCCCTCCCCCCACACACTTTTCATATATTTATTTGTATCGTTTATCACTTTCCTTCCTCTTCACAATTATGTGACACTTTGTGTTGGTCTATCACATAAAATCCCAATAAAATACATTCACGTTTTTGGATGTAACATGACAAAATGTGGAAAATTTCAAGGGGTATGAATACTTTTTCAAGGCACTGTATAGTACCATTGATCCTATGTGAAGAATAGGCACTCAAGGAAGGCATGACGTTTCTCGTGCATACATATGCGCATGCGCAGACTGGCAACTGGCCGGGCAGATGTGCGTAGTCGTAGGCGTAGGCCCACTCGCACGTCCAGGTGTCACTAGTGCTGGTGCTATTAGACAGGCTGTGGTGCGGACTCATCGCTGTTTGCTTTGCAGCTTCTGTGTTGATTCCTGTGCTGACCTCTCATCCTGACCCCGGCTTGCTTCTGACCTGCGTTTTCCTGCTACCTGCCCCGACCTCGGCTTGTCTCTGGATTCTGCTTCTGCCCCCTTTTTTTTATTCCTGATCTATCTCCTGTTGCTGACTTGGCTTGTGACCCGACTATCCCGCTGTCTGCTCTCTATGCCTGATCTGCTAGACCTAGTGGCGGCTGGTGCTCAAAATTTTTGGGGGGACGCAAACAAACTGAAAAAAAAAACCCATCAATTGCCGCCACTGTGCCCATCAAACGCAGCCACTGTGCCCATAAAACGCAGACACTGTGCCTACCAAATGCAGCCACTGTGACCATCAAACGCAGCCACTGTGACCATCAAATGCAGCCACTGTGACCATCAAATGCAGACACTGTGCCCATCAAACAGACACTGTACCCATCAAACGCAGCCACTGTGCCATCAAACGCAGACACTGTGCCCATTCAACGCAGACACTGTGCCCATCAAACGCAGACACTGTGCCCATCAAACGCAGATACTGTGCCCATCAAACGCAGCCACTGTGCCCATCAAACGCAGTCACTGTGCCCATCAATCGCAGCCACCGTGCCCATCAAACGCAGACACTGTTCCCATCAAACGCAGACACTGTGCCTATCAAATGCAGCCACTGTGACCATCAAACGCAGCCACTGTGACCATCAAACGCAGTCACTGTGCCCATCAAACGCAGCCACTGTGCCATCAAACGCTGCCACTGTACCCATCAAACGCAGACACTGTGCCCATCAAACAGACACTGTACCCATCAAACCCAGCCACTGTGCCATCAAATGCAGACACTGTGCCCATCAAACGCAGCCACTGTGCCCATCAAACGCAGCCACTGTGCCATCAAACGCAGACACTGTGCCCATCAAACGCAGACACTGTGCCCATCAAACGCAGCCACTGTGCCATCAAATGCAGACACTGTGCCCATCAAACGCAGCCACTGTGCCCATCAAACGCAGCCACTGTGCCATCAAACGCAGACACTGTGCCCATCAAACGCAGACACTGTGCCCATCAAACGCAGACACTGTGCCCATCAAACGCAGCCACTGTACCCATCAAACGCAGACACTGTGCCCATCAAACAGACACTGTGCCCATCAAACGCAGCTACTGTGCCCATCAAACGCAGCCATCAATTGCCGCTACTGTGCCCATCAAATGCAGCCACTGTGCCCATCAAACGCAGCCACTGTACCCATCAAACAGACACTGTGCCCATCAAACGCAGCCACTGTGCCCATCAAACGCAGTCACTGTGCCCATCAATCGCAGCCACCGTGCCCATCAAACGCAGACACTGTTCCCATCAAACGCAGACACTGTTCCCATCAAACGCAGCCACTGTGCCATGAAATGCAGCCACTGTGCCCATCAAACGCAGCCATCAATTGCCGCTACTGTGCCCATCAGATGCTGCCCGGCACTTACCAGTCTAGGAGCGGGTCAGCGGTGGTCTCCTGCACGTCCCCCGTGTCTTCTTCCATCCTCTCTTAGGCGCCTGACGTTTCAGCCAATCAGGTGACAGGTACCAGACCCGGCAACCTGATTGGCTGAGAGGCGGATTCAGTGTTAGCAAAGCGAATTCCTTGTGAACAGCGAATGCCCAGCATGGCGCCCGCTGTTCACATTTTTGGGCGCCTATTAGAGCCTAGGGCTCCAATCAGGTGCTTCCAAAGAACACCCCCGCCGGTGTAATTCAGGTGCCCGAAAAAGGGGCGGGACACCTGAATAGGGGTTGGCATCAGCGACCATTGATAGATTCATGCAATCCACAGAGAGGGGGGGGCGGCGCTCCTGCGCCCCCTTTATGGACGCACCGCCACTGGCCCGACCGTTACCGCCCCGGCTCGTCTGACCCTGCGCCCCGCTCGCCCATCCTGCTACAGCTCTTCAATCCAGCAAGCTCTCATCTGGCTCCTGCTTCCAGCTGCTTACCCAACCAAGCTCAGTGCCAGCTCATCTGCCAACGGCCAGACCTGCTGCTGCCACACCCACCTGCCGAAGGCTGCCATGCCGGCTACAGGACTGCATGGATCTCATATATAAGAGGACCTGTCATGCTTTTTTCTATTACAAGAGATGATTACATTCCTTGTAATAGGAATAGAAGTGACCCATTTTTTTTTAAAACAGTGTAAAAATAAATAAAATAAAGTAAAATAACTAAGAAAAAAAAAAAGCGCCCCGTCCCGACGAGCATACGCATACGTGAGCGGCGCCCGCATATGAAAACGCTGTTTAAACCACACAAGTGAGGTATGGTCGCGATCATTAGAGCGAGAGCAATAATTCTAGCCCTAGACCTCCTCCGTAACTCAAAACATGCAACCTGTAGAATTTTTTAAACGTCGCCTATGGAGATTTTTAAGGGCAAAAGTTTTACCGCAATTTTGAAGCGTGACGTGTTGGGTATCAATTTACTCGGCGTAACATTATCTTTCACATTATAAAAAAAAATGGGGATAACTTTACTGTTGTCTTATTTTTTAGTTAAAAAAAGTGTAATTTTCCCCCAAAAAAGTGCGCTTGTAAGACCTCTGCGCAAATGCGGTGTGACAAAAAGTATGGCAACGACCGCCATTTTATTCTCTAGGGTGTTATAAAATAAAATGTATAATGTTTGGGGGGTTCTAAGTAATTTTTTAGCAAAAATCTTTTTTTCTTAGTTTCTGCCAGTAATTTTTTTTTTTCTCCTTCACCGATGTGCACTGATGAGGCGCCACTGAAGGGGCACTGGTTAGGTGGCACTGATGAGGTGGCACTGAAGGGCACTGATTAGGTGGCACTGATGAGGCGCCACTGAAGGGGCACTGGTTAGGTGGCACTGATGAGGTGGCACTGAAGGGCACTGATTAGGTGGCACTGATGAGACGGCACTGAAGGGCACTGGTTATGTGGCACTGAAGGGCACTGGTTAGGTGGCACTGATGAGGTGGCACTGAAGGGCACTGGTTAGGTGGCACTAATGAGGCGGCACTGAAGGGCACTGGTTAGGTGGCACTGATGAGGCGGCACTGAATGGCACTGGTTAGGTGGCACTAATGAGGCGGCACTGAAGGGCACTGGTTAGGTGGCACTGATGAGGCAGCACTGAAGGGCACTGGTTAGGTGGCACCAGGGGCGGACTGACCACTGAGTTACTCAGGCGCCGCCCGAAGGGCCCCATGTCACTAGGGGACCCCACCAGGGTTGCCAGGCTCAGTAAAACCAGGGACAGTATGTAAAAATCTATGGCCCAGATTCAGAAAGAATTGCGCTCTATTTGCGGAGGCGCAGGGCAACGATTTTGCCCTGCGCCCCCGCAAATATTTTGCGCTGCCCTCGATTCACGGAGCAGTACCTCCGTAAATTGCGAGGGCGCGCCGGCAAAATGATTCCCGCCGGGGGCGGGAATCATTTAAATTAGGCGCGCTCCCGCGCCGAGCGTAGAGCGCATGCTCCGTCGGGAAACTTTCCCGACGTGCAATGCGCCAAATGACGTCGCAAGGACGTCATTTGCTTCAAAGTGAACGTGAATGGCGTCCAGCGCCATTCGCGATTCACTTACGCAAACAACGTCAAATTCGAACGTCGCGACGCGGGAACGCCGGGTATAGTTTAGCATTGGCTGCCCCTGCTATTAGAAGGGGCAGCCTTACGCTAAACACGCCGTACGGAAACGACGTAACTTGCGTACGCAGGGGGCGCGCGACATTGTGAATCGGCGTAAGTATGCAATTTGCATACTACACGCTGACCACAATGGGAACGCCACCTAGCGGTCATCGCAAGAATGCAGCCTAAGATATGCGGGCATAAGAGCCTTATGCCACGCAGATTTTAGGCTGCAGTCGGCGTAACGAGTTCGCAGGTGCAATTGCTTACTGAATCTGGGCCTATGTTCTTTTTACATCTGTCCCTGATATGTCCGAAAATGACATGCTTTTGATGTGAAATCCCGAGATTTTAGCTGCTCCGCCTCTGCACTGCCTCCTGGCGTGGTGGCCATCTGTAAGCCCAGGGGCCCCATAGTCTTCTATTGCCCAGGGGCCCCATGAGTTGTCAGTCCGCCCCTGGGTGGCACTGATGAAGCGGCACTAAAGGTCACTGGTTAGGTGGCACTGATGAGGAGGCACTAATATGCCACACTGATGGGCACTGACTAGCATCACTAATGGTCAACGATTGGTAGAGCTGCACGATTCTGGGAAAAACAAAAAATTCTTTAGAATAAAGATCGTGATTCTCGCGGCGTAACGTCGTCATCTTTCACATTATAAAAACAATTGGGCTACTTTTACTGTTTTATTATTATTATTCAATAAAGTGGATTTTTTCCCCCCCAAAATATTGCATTTGAAGGACCGCTGCGCAAATATTGTGATTGTGTTATTTGAACCGGTTTGGCGAGTGTGAGTAATGATGGTTTGTACGCTGGAATTAGCATAACAGCGATGCGATCCGAGTGCCCGAGGCCGGGGGCGGGGCTCAGCCGTGAATGGATGAGAAGCCAACTTACATAAACCTAAAAATCCTGCCATAGAGACACGCAGAGGGGTGGATTCAGTAAGCAATTGCGTCTGCGTATCCATAGTTACGCAGCGCAATTGCTTAGTTGTGCCGGTGTAACGACTTTTCTGTGGGGTGGATTCAAGAAGCAATTGCGCCTGTGTAACCATAGTTACGCAGCGCAATTGCTTACTTGCCCCGGCGTAACAACTTCTCCTGATTCAGGCTCCTCGTTACGCCGACTGCAGCCTAAGATATGCGCAGCATAAGGCTCTTATGCCCGCATATCTTAGGCTGCATTCTTGCGATGGCCGCTAGGTGGCGTTCCCGTTGTGCTCAGTGTATAGTATGCAAATTGCATACTAACGCTGATTCACAACATTACGCGAGCCCTGCGTACGCAGTTTACGTCGTTTCCGTACGGCGTCTTTCGCGTAAGGCTACCCCTGCTATTAGCAGGGGCAGCCAATGTTACGTATACCCGTCGTTCCCGAGTTGCGAAATTTCAAATTTACGTAGTTTGCGTAAGTGATTAGTGAATGGCGCTGGACGCCATTCACGTTCACTTTGAAGCAAATGACGTCCTTGCGACGTCATTTGCCGCAATGCACGTCGGGAAAGTTTACCGACGGAGCATGCGCTCTACGATCGGCGCGGGAACGCGCCTAATTTAAATAATTTCTGCCCCCTACGTGATCATTTAAATTGCGCCCGCTTACACAATTTACGGAGCTACTGCTCCGTGAATCAAGGGCAGCGCAGTAATTTTGCGGGGGCGCAGGGCAAAAAAGTTACCCTGCGCCTCCGTAAAAAATGCGCAATTGTACTTGAATCTAGCCCTGTATTCAGAAAGCTCGTTACGCCGACTGCAGCCTAAGATATGACTGGTATAAGGCTCCTTATGCCGTCGTATCGCAGGCTGCATTCTTACGATGGCCGCTAGGTGGCGTTCCCGTAGTGGTCAGCGTAGAGTATGCAAATTGCATACTCACGCCGATTCACAACCCTACGCGCGCCCTGCGTACGCATTTTACGTCGTTTGCGTTTGTCGGGTTCCGCGTAAGGCTGCTCCTGCTATTAGCAGGGGCAGCCAATGCTAAGTATACCCGTCGTTCCCGCGTCGCGATGTTTGAAAATTACGTCGTTTGCGTAAGTGAATCGTGAATGGCGCTGGACGCCATTTACGTTCACGTTAAAGCAAATGACGTCCTTGCGACGTCATTTGCCGCAATGCACGTCGGGAAAGTTTCCCGACGGAGCATGCGCAGTACGTTCGGCGCGGGAACGCGCCTAATTTAAATGATCCACGCCCCCTACGGGATCATTTAAATTACGCGCGCTTACGCCGGCCATTTTTACGGAGCGCCTCCGCAAATTACGGAGCTACTGCTTCCTGAATCAAGCGTAGCGCAAGTAATTTACAGAGGCGTAGCGTAAAAACGTAACGCTGCGCCTCCGTAAGAAGTGCGCAGCAGTACCTGAATCTACCCCAGAGACACTATGGCCTAGATTTACGTAGGGCGGCATAACGTGGTGCGGGCGTAGCGTATCTTATTTACGCTACGCCGCCGCGTAGAGAGGCAAGTGCTGTATTCACAAAGCACTTGCAGCCTAAGTTACGGCGGCGTAACGTAAATGGGCCGGTGTAAGCGCGCCTAATTCAAAGTAGGCAGGTCGTGGGCGTGTTGTATTTAATTTAAGCGTGACCCCATGTGGATGCATGGCCGAACGAACGGCGCATGCTCAGTATCACGTTGTATTTACGCCCAAATATACGCTGGCTCAATGGCTGTGACGTGAACGTAACCTACGCACAGCCCCATTCGCGTACGACTTACGTAAACGTAGTAAAAAGATACGCTTGTTCCGACGTCCATACCTTGCATGGGCTGCGCCACCTAGAGACCAGCTTTATCTTTACGCCGGCGTATGTCTTGCGTAAACGGCGTAACTAATTGCGACGGGCGTACGTACGTTCGTGAATCGGCGTATCTTGCTCATTTACATATTCGACGCGGGAATCAACGGAAGCGCCACCTAGCGGCCAGCGTAATTATTGCACCCCAAGATACGACGGCGTAGGAGACGTACGCCGCTCGTATCTTGGCCAAATCTATGCGTAACTGATTCTATGAATCGGGCGCATAGATACGACGGCGGCCATTCGTAAAATCTGGAGATACGCCGTCGTAAGTCTTTGAGAATCTGGGCCTTTGTTTCCAATATTATACTTAGTCCCCCCTTTATATCAGCCCCCCCCCCCCACACCAGAAACCCCTCCTTTGATATAATGAGTCCCCTCCTTTCACAATACAGTTTTTTGTTAAATACTTGTAGCGCCCCGCCCCCACTGACCAGGCGCTACGCTGAATTTAGTGGGTGTCTGGGCCGAGAGTTGGGCTCAGACTTTAACCACTTAAGCCCCGGACCATTATGCAGGTTAAGGACCCGGCCAGTTTTTGCGATTCGGCACTGCGTGGCTTTAACTGACAATTGCGCGGTCGTGCGACGTGGCACCCAAACAAAATTGGCGTTCTTTTTTCCCCACAAATAGAGCTTTCTTTTGGTGGTATTTGATCACCTCTGCGGTTTTTATTTTTTGCGCTATAAACAAAAATAGAGCGACAATTTTTTAAAAAAAGAGGGCTAGATTCAGGTAGCTACGCTATAATTTACGGCGGCGCAGCGTAGTGTATTTACGCTACGCCTCCGCAAATTACAAGAGCAAGTGCAGTATTCACAAAACACTTGCTCCGTAAGTTGCAGCGGCGTAGTGTAAATGGGGCCGGCGTAATTCAAATGTGGAAGGGGGCGTGTTTTATGGTAATATGTGATGACCTGATGTGATTGACGTGATTTACGAACGGCGCATGCGCCATCCGTGTACATATCCCAGTGTGCATTGCTTCCAAGTACGGCGTAACGACGTATCGGTTTCGACGTGAACGTAAATTACGTCCAGTCCTATTCGCGAACGACTTACGCAAACGACGTAAATAATTCAAATCGCGACGCGGGAACGACGTCCATACTTAACATTGGCTGCGCCTCCTAATAGCAGGAGCAGCCTTACGCCGAAAAAGCCTTAACGCAAACGACGTAAAAAACAAACGCCGGGCGCACGTACGTTTGTAAATCGGCGTATCTAGGAAATTCGGATATTCTACGCCGACAACAACGGAAGCGCCCCTAGCGGCCAAAGTTATATTGCACACAATTCTACGCCGCCGCAATCAAGTTATGTCGGTGGAGGAAGCCTATTTTTTCAGCGTAACTGCCTTTGTGAATCGGCGTAATGCTACGCGGGCGCGGAATTCAAATTACTGAGGCGTATCTGGAGTATACGCCGCCGCAAAAGGTACCTGAATCTACCCCAATATTTTTTACTTTTTTCTATAATAAATATCCCCCAAAAAAGATATATAAAAAAAAAATGTCCTCAGTTTCATAACTGCGACATTATGGCGGACACATCGGACACGTTTGACACATTTTTGGGACCATTGTCATTTTCACAGCGAAAAATGCTATAAAAATGCTCTGATTACTGTGAAATGGGGTTAAGCGTGCCCTAAGGGTGGGATTCTTACTGTAGGGGGGCGTGGCTGTAGGCGTGGCGTCACTGATCGTCGTTCCCCATATCAGGGCACACACGATCAGTGTCACTGCCACATAGAAGAACGGGGAAGGTGTGTTTACACTCACCTCTCCCCGTTCTTCAGCGATCGGGTCTGCGGGTCCCGCGGGCGTGATCACGGAGCCTCGGACTGGGTCACGAGAGCGCCGCCGGCGCGACTGGGCTCTTAACCACTTCCCGACCTCCTCATGTACATTTACGTCGGCAGAATGGCACGGACAGGCACATCAACGTACCTGTACGTGCCTGCCTAGACGTGGGTGGGGGGTCCGATCGGGACCCCCCCCCGGTACATGCGGAGGTCGGGTCCGCTCGGGGAGCGATCCGGGACGACGGCGCGGCTATTTGTTTATAGCCATTCCGTCGCGATCGCTCCCCGGAGCTGAAGAACGGGGAGAGCCGTATGTAAACACGGCTTCCCCGTGCTTCACTGTGGCGGCGTATCGATCGTGTGATCCCTTTTATAGGGGAGACACAATCGATGGTGTCAGTCCTACAGCCACACCCCCCTACAGTTGTAAACACACACTAGGTGAACCCTAACTCCTACAGCGCCCCCTGTGTTTAACTCCCAAACTGCAACTGTCATTTTCACAATAAACAATGCAATTTAAATGCATTTTTTGCTGTAAAAATGCCAATGGTCCCAAAAATATGTCAAAATTGTCCGATGTGTCTGCCATAATGTCGCAGTCACGGAAAAAATCGCTGATCGCCGCCATTACTAGTAAAAAAAATAAAAAAAATAAAAATGCAAAAAAAACTATCCCCTATTTTGTAAACGCTATAAATTTTGCGCAAACCAACCGATAAACGATTATTGCGATTTTTTTTACCAAAAATAGGTAGAAGAATACGTATCGGCCTAAACTGATGAACAAAAAAAAATTATATATGTTTTTGGGGGATATTTATTATAGCAAAAAGTAAAAAATATTGCATTTTTTTTTAAATTGTCGCTCTATTTTTGTTTATAGCGCAAAAAATAAAAACCGCAGAGGTGATCAAATACCACCAAAAGAAAGCTCTATTTGTGGGAAAAAAGGACGCCAATTTTGTTTGGGAACCACGTCGCACGACCGCGCAATTGTCAGTTAAAGCGACGCAGTGCCGAACTGTAAAAACCCCTTGGGTCTTTAGCCAGCATATTGGTTCGGGGCTTAAGTGGTTAAAGGCAATGTACAGGTACGTGCCTGTGCCTAGCCGTGCCCTTCTGCCGACGTATATCGGCGTGAAGGGGTCCTTAAGTCGTTAATGATTTACGCTAAATCAGCCTCTGTTCTGGCTGTGGCCGTGCCTGAAAGGATTTTCCCACTGTTGCCTGTAGGTGGCGATACCACCACAGGCCAATGTTGGAACACGGGTAGGCTACAGTGTATTGAGTGTCTTTTCCCGGGAACAGCCCAGTGGGAGTAGTTCCCCGCTGGGCATGCTAGGAAAGGGTACTTAAGAGGCAGACGCCAATTTTTGGGGTCCTTCGCCTCGTGGCCCTCCTGGCGCGAGGTACGTGTCGTTGTGATTTTCAGTCTCTGGGCCACGTTGGCCCAAGGCTGCCTTTTTGCTAAGTAGGCACAGCTATCCTGGTTGGGGCCTACTACTGCAAAGAAAACCAGAGCTGTCCGTCTACTAGAGGAAGCTACTTAATGGAGGAAACCAGGGGAGGACCTGCCAAGGAGGAGACCAAGCGGAAGGCTAATGTCTCGTGATAGGCCTGGTGACCCTATTAAGGGGGATCTACAGATCAGGTTACCCTACAGTTTTGCCGGGTCAGCTTAAAGGCTCTTTAACTGTAAGGCTGAAAGTTCGGGGTGTAAAATCCTGTGGCAGAGGATTCCGGACTGTTCATTTTGCTCAAAACCAGTCTGTGGCAGAGACTGTTGCTGATTACTGTCCGTGCTCCATTCCGGCTGCTAGGCCAGGTGAGAGGGGCCTATCCGGGTGAGCAATGCCCACTTGAAAGGACGTGGTGAATGACTATTGGGACTTAGAAGTTTTTCTTCAGTGATCTGTACTGTGCACCTGAACTTCCCCTCCCCCTTCATCCTTCTACTTGACCAGTGTAGTCCAGAGGTACCCAACCTTATTTCTTACCGTTATACCACTTCTACTCCACCCCCCCATGCTTATCCTCTAGAATAATGAGACCACACCTTAGTTTTGGAGTAAAAATGGCCATAACAGCCTATTTATGTAACGTACACTGTAACGTAAAAACTCCAACTCAAATATAATCAAATATATATATACTTAATTAACACAATCTGTTGGTCTTTTCTGGCAACCCCCCAAACTCCAACACATCCATAACCAATACACTGCGGACCCATATAGCACATTAGGCCTCCAGCCATATAGTCTACTCGGAGACAACCCCCGCCCGCAGTGCAACCATTACGGTATTCCAACAATCTTTCAGCTGGAATACACCGGAGGGGCCCATACTACTGATTAGCCCCCCACCCCTTTTCATCACATTCATTACTGCCACCGTAAAAGACCAACAGAAAACACAGCCCCCAAGGATGACACCTCCACCTTAAGGGCCCCTCCACACCCGCAGGGCCCGTTGGATCACTTCCCGCGAACCCAGGGCCCAAAGATCAATCCCCACGTCCGAGAGAGGAACCCCATTCCTCCTCAAAAAAAAACGCCCAAATTTGACTCCAGCTCCAAATGCCTAATGACCAAACCCCCTTGGCGTGCCATAAACCTCCCCACCACCCGATTAACACCTATCCTGGCCCTGTTCATTCTTGCCACGGACCGAGCCCTGCGCCACTGTGTCCGGGCCACAATGTCCGACCACAGCAGGACAGTAGACGGAAAGGCCGCACGGAGGTTTATGATGTCCATTTTGACATCCGCGATCAGATCCCTGAACTTACGCACACCCAAATCGTTGCCCCTGCATGTATAATGAGCACATCGGGTGGTCTATCCCGCCGTGCGTAACGTTCCACGTCTAACAAAAACTCTACCCCCCATCATGCCTGGCACCACCAAACGGAAGCCTCCCTCCTTGAGATACCCCATTGTCTGCCAGCAGGTCTCACATCTGCTCTCCCGGCCCCCAACAGACATACGAGTGGCCAAGTATCCAGACGAGGCGTGCAGATCCTCCATCTGAAATGAGCAAATAAGACCCAATAGCACCCAGGTGATAACAACAGTAATACCCAAATCACAACCACCCTGCAAGGGTGACCCGCCCCCGTGCCTGTTCCCGGTGGCAAAACGGCTTCTTGTCTAATTTTTTTTATCAATCAACAACTAAATGTGTCAATACATAGGAAGGAATCTCCCAATCCTCCGCACCGCCGCTTCATCCGGGCCACACCTGGCAGCTTCAGTAGCCACCCCGATGCGAAAGGAGTGAGAAGCGAAAGCAGCACCCCCCAACCCGGCTTTCTGTAGCACTTCCGAAACACAGACACAAATTGGAACCGCCACAGCGGCCCCACCCCTGCCGGTCTAAATCTCACAAACTCCCTGACCGCCGACACCGGGCACACTCTTGACCCGGTAAGGAAAACAGTACCACGTCCACCCCTCTGCCTCTCTGGTCAGTTTTAAACTTACGCAACCTAACACACACCTTGTCCTCTGCCACTTGTACATCCTCCTCCAATTGCAGACAACCCACGTTCGATGTTCCTGGATACAAAATACACAATCCTCTATCTCACCTCGGGCCCATGGCTCGCGGCCCCCCAACTCGGTTCCCAAATCCAACCCCTCTCTCCATACCTTTGCGAAAGCCGTCCTTGTGGCCTTGCTTAACGACTGCCGGATCCATCCTGTGGCGATTCCAATGCCAGCTCCCAGATCCAGCCCAGGCAAGGCACCCCTTCTGCCTCCGCCGTCGGGGCCGGCTCTCTAAACTTGTCCCACTGAAATCGAGACAAGGAGTCAACAAGGAGACAGCTGAAGCACCGGCTAGTCGCTCAGCTCTTCCGGTGGGATGGGAGAGTCTGAGAAAGCCTTGAAAGGCGGCGGGAGGGGGGATGTCCCTTCCTGCTGTTTGTAAAAAGCATGCCAGCAGCTAATTGGCCGCTAGGATTGCTTTTACAAGAAAGTATAACCACACAAATTCCAGTGATGTACCATTAGGTCTGTGACAGACCTAGCCAGGACAGAGGACTGAATGCTGATTATGGGCCCTGGATTTTAAGGAAACAATACTCTTTGTGAGGTGTATGCCTGGGGACCTTGGAGTAATGTTATTTTGGACTCAAGTCCATGTCGCCCCAAAGCACACAGACTCCGGGAACCCTCTATATGCCATATTATAGTGATGGCTTCATAATGTTGGGGCTCATAGAAGATGCTGATGCCGTCATCTCCAGCCACCTGTCTGTCTGTTGTCTGCTATAATGTGTTTATTGTATATAGGTCTAGTGTGGGATCTAAGTCTTTCATCCATTGTTGTTTGTGTTAATTAACTCTGCTATTTTGTGAAGGAGTTCTGTGTTGATTTGTGATAATGTGTATTGTAGTTAGGGAGCTAGGAGACAGCAAGGCTAGGAACTGAAAGGTCATGCCTCTGAGTCTAGGGTTGCCACCTTTTCATCAAGCCAAACCTGAACACTTTAGCGGCGCACAGCAATTATAATTTTTTCCGCAGTTTACACTATAGGATTGTAAAAGACCTGGGACACCTTTGGGTGCCATAAGAAGTAGTATTGCAGCGCATGTAGTGTCATGTGATGAACAGTGGGTGTGACCAAATTGTGTTAATAATGGGAGAAGCTTAAGGAGTGTAGTTATATCAAACAAGGTCAGTCTGTCCCCCAGTACATCCCCCCCCCAGGTCAGTCTGTCCCCCAGTACATCTCTCCCCCAGGTCAGTCTGTCCCCCAGTACATCTCTCCCCCAGGTCAGTCTGTCCCCCCCGTATATCTCCCCCCAGGTCAGTCTGTCCCCCCCGTACATCTCCCCCCAGGTCAGTCTGTCCCCCCAGTACATCTCCCCCAGGTCAGTCTGTCCCCCAGTACATCTCCCCCCAGGTCAGTCTGTCCCCCAGTACATCTCCCCCCAGGTCAGTCTGTCCCCCAGTATATCTTTCCCCAGGTCAGTCTGTCCCCCCAGTACATCTCTCCCCCAGGTCAGTCTGTCCCCCAGTACATCTCCCCCCAGGTCAGTCTGTCCCCCAGTACATCTCTCCCCCAGGTCAGTCTGTCCCCCAGTACATCTCCCCCCAGGTCAGTCTGTCCCCCAGTATATCTTTCCCCAGGTCAGTCTGTCCCCCCAGTACATCTCTCCCCCAGGTCAGTCTGTCCCCCAGTACATCTCCCCCCAGGTCAGTCTGTCCCCCAGTACATCTCCCCCAGGTCAGTCTGTCCCCCCCAAGGTCAGTCTGTCCCCCAGTATAATCTCCCTGGGTCAGTCTGTCCCCCAGTATAATCTTCCTGGGTCAGTCTGTCCCCCAGTATAATCTCCCCGGGTCAGTCTGTCCCCCAGTATAATCTTCCCGGGTCAGTCTGTCCCCCAGTATAATCTTCCCGGGTCAGTCTGTCCCCCAGTATAATCTTCCTGGATCAGTCTGTCCCCCAGTATAATCTTCCCGGGTCAGTCTGTCCCCCAGTATAATCTTCCCGGGTCAGTCTGTCCCCCAGTATAATCTTCCCGGGTCAGTCTGTCCCCCAGTATAATCTTCCTGGATCAGTCTGTCCCCCAGTATAAACTTCCCGGATCAGTCTGTCCCCCAGTATAATCTTCCCGGGTCAGTCTGTCCCCCAGTATAATCTTCCCGGGTCAGTCTGTCCCCCAGTATAATCTTTCCAGGTCAGTCTGTCCCCCAGTATAATCTTTCCAGGTCAGTCTGTCCCCCAGTATAATCTTTCCAGGTCAGTCTGTCCCCCAGTATAATCTTCCTGGGTCAGTCTATCCCCCAGTATAATCTTTCCAGGTCAGTCTGTCCCCCAGTATAATCTTCCTGGGTCAGTCTATCCCCAGTATAATCTTCCCAGGTCAGTCTGTCCCCCAGTACAGTCCCCCCCAGGTCTATCTGTCCCCCAGTACAATCCCTCAGGCCAGTCTGTACCCCAGTTAAAGTGCCCCCCCCCACCAATATAATTAAAAGCACTGGAAGTCAACAGGAGTGGGAAGGGGGATAGGAGGACTGGTGCTACAGGGCTGCCACTGCTGTGTCCGGGTTTCAGGTGGACTAAACAGTCAGGGTGAATCCTGGACAGGTGGCAACCCTATCTGAGTCACCTAGGCTGTCTAAAGGATTATATAATTAGCTCACGTTAATTAGGTTTCTGGTTACAGTTTGTATTGGCATCCTTGTGTATATATTTGTGTGAGGTCTCAAATAAAAGGCTATTCCTGATGTACCCCAAGACTGGTGTTGTCTGGTGACTGGGTGGGATAGTGCTGGTTCTGGACAAAGGAAGCATGGACGGCCGACATAGTCCTGGGTTTGTCACAAGGTCGCTGGAGCTGAAGTGGTTGAGTTACTACACAGGTCTATACATGTGAGTGATTGGTAGCACAGCACTGTTATCATTTATATTGTTATATGCATGACTGTTTAGTGTTATTATAGCCGCATTCATAGAGAGTTACGCCGGCGTATCAGTAGATACGCCGTCGTAATTCTGAATCTACGCCGCAGTTAATTTAAGCGTATTCTGGAAACCAGATACGCTTAAATTAGGCTAAGATACGAGCGGCGTAAGTCTCCTACGCCGTCGTATCTTAAAGTGTAATTTGTAGGCTGGCCGCTAGGTGGCGCTTCCGTTGAGTTCGGCAGAGAGAATATGTAAATGACTAGATACGCCGATTCACGAACGTACGTGCGCCCGTCGCAGTAAAGATACGCCGTTTCCGTAAGAGATACGCCGCCTAAAGGTAAACATGCCCCCTAGGAGGCGTAGTCAATGTTAAGTATGGCCGTCGTTCCCGCGTCGAAATTTGAAAATTTTATGTCGTTTGCGTAAGTCGTCCGTGAATAGGGCTGGACGTAATTTACGTTCACGTCAAAACCAATACGTCCTTGCGGCGTACTTTGGAGCAATGCACACTGGGATATGTACACGGACGGCGCATGCGCCGTTCGTAAAAAACGTCAATCACGTCGGGTCACGAATAATTTACATAAAACACGCCCCCCATCCTCATTTGAATTAGGCGCGCTTACGCCGGCCACATTTACGCTACGCCGCCGTAAGTTAGGAGGCAAGTACTTTGTGAATACAGTACTTGCCTCTCTGACGTAAGGCGGCGTAGCGTAAATACGATACGCTACGCCGCCTTAAAGATGCGGCACTCTACTTGAATCTGGCCATCAGACTTTGTACATTGTTTTCTTATGAAATAAAGCTGACTAATCTTCTCGCTTTACTCTTCTGTCCTCAGTGATGGCGTCTTCTCGTCTGAAGGAGAATCTGGAATGTTCCGTCTGTCTGAACATTTATACGGATCCTGTGACCCTGAAATGCGGACACAACTTCTGCCGGGTCTGTATTGATAGCGTGCTGAACACACAGGAGGGGTCCGGAGGATATTCCTGTCCCGAATGCAGAGAGGTCTTCCAGGATCGGCCTGCACTGCACAGGAACATAACACTGCGTAACATAGTGGAGAATTTCCTGTCCACCCATCCAGATCCGGAGGAGTCCGGGGTCTTCTGTACTTACTGTATTCACACTCCTGTACCTGCCGCAAAATCCTGTCGGAGGTGTGAAGCTTATTTGTGTGACAATCACCTGAGAGTCCACAGCAAGTCGCCAGAACACGTCTTATGTGACCCCACCTCTTCCCTGGAGAACAGGAAGTGCTTAGTCCTCAAGAAGATCCTGGAGTATTACTGCACTGAGGACTCCTCCTGTATCTGTGTGTCCTGCAGGCTGAATGGAGAACATCGGGGACACCAGGTGGAGGCTCTGGACGAGGCCTCTGAGAAAAGAGAGGAAATCATAAATAACGCTGCACGAAAACTGAGGGAGGAGATGGACAATATTGTCCAGAGTCTGCAGGAACACAGGAGGGAAGTACAAGGAAAAGCAGACGGTGAAACCAAGAGAGTCACCGACCTGTTCAGAGACCTTATGAGGGATCCACAGAAACCAGACACAGGGGACTTGTGTGATACTGAGGATGGAGATGACGAGGAATCAGACACAGCGGACATGTGTCATACTGAGGATGGAGATGATGAGGACAAAGAGAGACACAATAAACTCCTCCATGATGGAGGGGATATGGATGTGGCGGGGGTCTCACACACAGGTTTATCTGAGACTGTGACAGGAGTCACTTTGGGTGGGGGGTTTGTGCATCTCAGCTTACCCTGTACCATGTCTGGGGTAAATGTAGAGAAATATCCAGGCACACATGTCCATCCATGTTCTACTACAGAGGGCAGAGGTCACATCAATGCTGAACCATTCAGTAGACATCCCCACCCCACCCCCACCATACAACCATCCAGTATACGTCGCCAACCCAACCCCACCATACAACCATCCAGTAAACGTCCCCAACCCTCCCCCACTATACGATACTCACATTGCCAGGCTGAAGGACCAAATAATGGGGGTGTACAGCAAACATCGGGGGTTACAGGCATATTACTGGATGTGAGCACAGCTGCTAACGATCTGGAGATATCAAGTGACAGGAAAACTGCCTCCTGGACATTTCATCGCCATCCCGGCCCAGAAACACCGAAGAGATTTCAGGATTTTTCTCAGGTGATGAGCCGACAGAGTTTCTCCTCAGGGCGACATTCCTGGATGGTGGATGTTGGGAGATCAGGTGAATGGGGAGTCGGGATGTGTTACCCTAGTATAGACAGAGGTGGAGATCAGTCACTGATTGGATATAATAAGAAGTCCTGGGCTGTGGGGAGGTGGTGCGATCGGTACTTAGCAATACACGACAGTAAGAAGACCCAATTACCCAACAAAATCTCCAGTTGCAGAGTCAGGATAGAGCTGGATTATGAGGCCGGGCGGATCTCCTTTTATGATCGGGGTGACCCGATCCGACACCTCCGCACCATCCACACCACCTTCACTGAGCCCCTCCATGCTGTGTTATATGTATGGGGAGTGGGAGGTGGTCTAGAGATATCAGGGGGGAACCCAATGTGAGAAACCCACCTGAATACTGGAGGTCTTCATGGGGCGAATAGTACGAGGCAGAGGACAACATTACAAAGCTACAGGCTTCAGGAGCCATCATCTTCATCCTAAACCTCACTTCACCACCTGGAGTGTCACTGACCAGGAGCAAGCATACCTATTACATATTTTGCATATCAAAAGTTTCTTTTTCTCTTTTTCATTTTTTTGGAGACATATTACCGAAAGTATTGGGACGCCACACCACATTGATGCCGTAATTTATGCAAAAGAAGCCCCGACCAAGTATTGAGTGCATACTATACTGTACATGGCCATACGTTTCAGTAAGCCAACATTTCTGTATTAAAAATCCTTTTTTTTTTTATTGGTCTTATTTAATATTCTAATTTTCGAAGATACCGAATTTGGGGTTTTTACTAGCTGTCAGCTATAATCTTCAAAATTAAAAGAAAGAAACGCTTGAAGATTATCACTCTGTGATACAGATACACCTGTACATGGCAGGGGGGAGCCAGTACTGGGGGTATGTGTTAGATTTGACAAAGGTCTTTTTTTAAGTCGAAAGTGGAGTATAAGAGCGAAATACCTTTTTAGTTGGTGATGGTCCCAGTAAGGTAATGCCACACCGGATTGGGAATTACATACAGGGGGCCAGATTCTCGTAGATCAGCGTATCTACGAGCGGGGCGTAGCGTATGCCATTAACACTACGCCGCCGCAACTTACTGGAGCAAGTGCCGTATTCTCCAAGCACTTGCTCCGTAATTTGCGGTGGCGTAGTCTAAATGGCCCGGCGTATCCCCGCGTAAATCAAAGGGGGCGGCTTGTATTTAAATTAAGCGCGCCCCGAGCCGAACGAACTGCGCATGCGCCGGCCTTAAACGTAGGCCACTGCGCATGCTCCGTAGTACGCCGCAAATACATTGGTTTGCGACGTGAACGTAATTAACGCACAGCCCTATTCGCGACGAGTTACGTAAACAACGGAAAAACCCGACGCCCTCCCGACGGCCATACTTAACATGGCATACGGCGGACTGACGTAAGGTTACCCCTCATATAGCAGGGGTAACCTTACGCTTACGGAAACGACGTAAACTACGGCGAAGCGGCGCAAAAACGTTAGGGAATCGATGTATTCGGCTCATTTGCATATGCAACGCTGAAATCGACGTAAAAGCCACCTAGCGGCCAGCATAGTATTGCATTTAGGATCCGACAGTGTAAGTGACTTACACCAGTCGGATTCTAGCCTAATTCTGGCGTATTTTGTTTTGAGAATACAAATCAATGATACGCCGGCGGGATTTTCGAATTACGCCGGTGTATCTGTAGATACACCGGCGTAATTCTTTTGAGAATCTGGCCCAGGGTGTTAGTAAGGTTAGAGATACAACGCCAGATTCACAAAGAGATACGACGGCGTATCTCCTGATCCGCCGTCGCATCTCTGAGATCCGACGGTCGGATCTATGCGACTGATTCATAAGAATCAGTTCCGCATAGATCTCCCTAAGATCCGACTGGTGTAAGTGACTTACACCGTCGGATCTTAGGCTGCAATATCCCGCCGGCCGCTAGGTGTCGCTTTGTTTTTTTTACGCGAGGAATATGCAAATTCCGATTTCCGCCGATTCAGAAACGAACGCCCGCCCGTCGCTTTTTTTTACGTCGTTTGCGTTCGGCTTTTTCCGGCGGATAGTTACCCCTGCTATATGAGGGGTAGCTAATGTTAAGTATGGCCGTCGTTCCCGCGCCGAGTTTCAAATTTTTACGTCGTTTGCGTAAGTCGGTCGGGAATACGGATGGCCGGAATTTATGTTGCCGCCGAAAACAATGACGTCCTAGCGACGTCATTTGGAGCATGCGCACTGGGAAATATCGCCGGCGGGGCATGTGCAGTTAAATCGGCGCGGGAACACGCCTGATTTAAATTGTACACTCCCCCTAGCCGCGGAATTAGAATTCTGCCGGGGGAGTTACAATCCGCCGGCGCAAGTTTGGAGGTAAGTGCTTTGTGAATACTGCACTAGCCTCGCAAAAGTGCGCTGGCGGATCGTAAATCACATAGATTACGCGGATCTAAAGATCCGCTAATCTGTGTGAATCTAGCCCACAATGTTTCAGCCATGTGTAAGTGAACAGAGTGGTCGGTGGGTCACCAGCCCCGCACTTACCCCATTTAGGTTGCGGGTAGTACTTCCTCTGGGCGTCTCCTCTTCAGCATCAAGGCGGCTTCCACTGTGTGTCTCCTCCCTCCTCCTCCTAGGTGGCCATTAGGATCGCTTCTCCTCTCGGCTAACTGGGTGGCGGATCTCAGGACTCCGGTAGGGGAATCAGGAAGACAACAGCGAAAATGAATTAATTAGGTCCGGCGCCCTGCATGTAGGTTAGAGGCCGGGCACATGGATTAGGGAGGCGGCACCCCTGCGCCCCATATGGATGGGCCACCACTGTAGTTGGAACTCCTGTTGAATAATAACAAAGGATTTGATCTAAGGAGTCAGTAAAAAGGTCTCGGAGGTTAGTAATACCTTGGTCCAGCCATTTCTTTAGTGACATGTCAGGGATTATAAGGGTGAGTATTTCTAAGGGGATGATTGGAGATAATTCTCTATAAAAAATGGAACCACTTGCCGCCCGCCCACCACCAAATGATGGAGGGATGATACGCTCTCGTTCTGGGAGGATGTCATCTGGCTGTGCACCCAAACGGCCACTTCTGTGTGCCCGCGGGGCGTGCGGTGCCGCGATCGCTGTCGCGCCTTGTTGCTAGGAAATGGAGCGACCCTGATCTCACGCCAGCGGCTCTTTAATCATGTGATCAGCTGTGTCCTATCACATATAAACAAGGAAGTACGGGTAATCGGCGCTCCTCTCCTTATACTGACAGAATGTGTGGCAAAGAGAGACGATCGGCGGCATCTCCTCGCAACGCTGAAAGCTGAAAAATGGCCTGGGCAGGAAGGTAAGTGGTTAAATACACAATATTCCATCAGACACGTGATTTCCTCTCTGAGGCCTGGTACACACGATAGGATTGATCCGCGTATACGGTCCGCCGGACCGTATCCGCGGATAAATCCTCTGAGGATTTTGATCCGATGGAGTGTACACACCATCGGATCAAAATCCGCGCCGAATTCCCATCGCGGTGACGTGTCGCGCCGTCGCCGCGATGATGACGCGGCGACGTGCGCGACGCTGTCATATAAGGATATCCACGCATGCGTCGAATCATTACGACGCATGCGAGGGATGGGTTCGGACGGATCGATCCGGTGAGTCTGTACAGACCAGCGGATCGATCCGCTGGAGCCGATTCCAGCAGATAGATTTGTTAGCATGTCTACAAATTTTTATCTGCTGGAATTCGGAAATATCCGCGGATAAATATCCGCTGGAACGTACACACCAGGGGATCTATCCGCTGAAACCGATCCGCTGAGATTTTTCAGCGGATGGATCCTCTCGTGTGTATGGGGCCATAGAGATCCTTCATACTATAGAACATCCTCAATGTTTCTCTTTCCTATAAATAGTGGCCCAGATTCAACAAGCAATTGCGTCTGTGTAACCATAGTTACGCAGCGCAATTGCTTACTTGCGCCGGCGTTTCGAATGCTCCTGATTCAGGAGCCTTGATACGCCGACTGCAGCCTAAGATATGACTGGCATAAGGCTCTTACACCAGTCATATCGTAGGCTGCATTCTTACGATGGCCGCTAGGTGGCGTTCCCGTAGTGGTCAGCGTATAGTATGCAAATTGCATACTAACGCTGATTCACTACCCTACCCTACGCGAGCCCTGCGTACGCAGTTTACGTCGTTTGCGTTCGTCGGGTTTCGCGTAAGGCTGCTCCTGCTATTAGCAGGGGCAGCCAATGCTATGTATACCCGTCGTTCCCGCGTCGCAAAGTTTAAATTTTACGTCGTTTGCATAAGTGAATCGTGAATGGCGCTGGACGCCATTCACGTTCACTTTGAAGCAAATGACGTCCTTGCGACGTCATTTACCGCAATGCATGTCAGGAAAGCTTCCCGACGGAGCATGCGCACTACGCTCGGCGCGGGAAAGCGCCAAATTTAAATGATCCACGCCCCCTACGGGATCATTTAAATTACGCGCCCTTACGCCGGGCAGTTTTCCGGAGCGCACACGCAATTTACGAAGCTACTGCTCCGTGAATCAAGCGTAGCGCAGGAAATTTACGTAAAAAATGGGCAAAGCTACCTGAATCTGGCCCAGTCTTTCTTTTCCGCATTTCCTTCATTTTGAACTTTAAGCAACATCTCAAATTATCGTAAAATTTCCCACTAATAAAAAAAGGTGCGACCAAGAGGAATTTACCTTCAAAACTCAACCTATAAAATGACACGTTTATGGTCTCTGCTGAGTGTACCAGTGAAGAATATCATACATAGCAAACAATAAAAACCTGTTTGAGAGACAAACACACTGGGGTAGATTCAGGTACATTTGCGCATTTTTTACGGAGGCGCAGCGCACCGTTTTGCCGCAGCGCCTCCGTAAATTACCTGCGCTACGCTCGATTAACGGAGCAGTAGCTCCGTAAATTGCGTGGGCGCTCCTGAAAAATGCCCGGCGTAATCGTGCGTAATTTAAATGATCCCGTAGGGGGCGTGGATCATTTAAATTAGGCGCGTTCCCGCGCCGAGCGTAGTGCGCATGCTCCGTCGGGAAACTTTTCCGACGTGCATTGCAGTAAATGACGTCGCAAGGACGTCATTTGCTTCAAACTGAACGTGAATGGCGTCCAGCGCCATTCACGATTCACTTACGCAAACGACGTAATTTTCAAATTTCGCGACGCGGGAACGACGGGTATACTTAGCATTGGCTGCGCCTGCTAATAGCATGGGCAGCCTTACGCAAAACCTGACATACGCAAACGACGTAAACTGCGTACGCAGGGCGCGCGTACGGTTGTGAATCAGCGTTAGTATGCAATTTGCATACTCTACGCTGACCACAACGGGAACGCCACCTAGCGGCCTGCGTAAGAATGCAGCCTAAGATATGACGGCATAAGGAGCCTTATGCCAGTCATATCTTAGGCTGCAGTCGGCGTAACGAGGTTCCTGAATCAGGAGCATTCGATACGCCGGCACAAGTAAGCAATTGCGCTGCGTAACTATGGTTACGCAGACGCAATTGCTTTTTGAATCTACCCCACTGTAAAATGTATTTGTATCCTATATATTGTATATAATATATAGGTAGATTCAGTAAGAGTTAGGCCGACTTATCAGTAGATAAGCCAACCTAACTCAGAATCTACGCCGCCGTATGTTTAAGCGTTTTTTCAAACAGAGATACGCTTAAACATATCTAAGATAGGACGGCCCGCGCCGTCCTATCTTAGGTTGCAATATTTTGGATGGCCGCTAGGTGGCGCTTCCATTGCGGCCGGCGTAGAATATGTAAATGAGTTTATACGCGGATTCACGAACGTACGCCCGGCCGCCGCAGTCGATTTACGCCGTTTCCGTAGCGCATTACAGGCCTAAAGTTATTCCATCTATTAGGTGGAATAACAATGTTAAAGTACAGCCGCCGTTCCCGCCGCGAGATTCGAATTTTTTAACGTCGTTTGCGTAAGTCGTCCGCGAATCGGGATTTACGTCGTTTACGTCCACGTCGAAATCAATAGGCCCGTACGGCGTACGTAACCGCAATGCACACTGGGAAATGTAGTCGCCCGGCGCATGCGCAGTGAAAAAAAAACGTCAAAAACGTGAGGTCAAGCCTCATTACCATCAAACACGCCCCCCTCCAAGTCATTTGAATTCGGCGCCCTTACGCCGGCCCGCTTTAGGCTACGCCGCCGTATATTAGCAGGCAAGTATATTGAGAATCATTACTAGCCTAGCTAATTTACGGCGGCGTAGCCTAAACAGGCTAAGATACGCCGCCGTAACTTTGCACTATTGTACCTGAATCTACCTAATACAGGATGTGCCCAAAGTTTATATTTTTTTTTACCCAAAATTCTTGTTAATGGTAACAAAATCTAATTAGAATTCAAACTCGCCCTGCGTCTTATACCACATAGATACAAGTCACGTTCACCCCAGATATTCATATGTATCATACGGTCTCTATAGGGGATGGAATACCAACATGTACAGCCACCTAATACTAAATTCCCATTCCGAAAGTGAAACGGAAAACGGAAGGACATCAATGGCAGTCCTCCACAATGAAATAACGTAGTTATATTTTTGCGAGCAAAAAAAGGCCTCATGACCTCCAGAAGGTTTTACCCCCTAAACACTCCAAAACACATTGGGCTAGATTCAGGTAGCTGCGCTTGATCTTACGGCGGCGCAGCGTATCGTATTTAGGCTACGCCGCCGCAACTTACAGGAGCAAGTGCAGTATTCCCAAAGCACTTGCTCCGTAAGTTGCGGCGGCGTAGCGTAAATGGGGCCGGCGTAAGCGCGCGTAATTCAAATGTGGAAGGGGGGGCGTGTTTTATGTAAATCTATGATGACCTGACGTGATTGACGTTTTGTACGAACGGCGCATGCGCCGTCTGTGTACATATCCCAGTGTGCATTGCTCCCAAGTACGCCGCAACGACGTATTGGTTTCGACGTGAACGTAAATTACGTCCAGCCCTATTCGCGAACGACTTGAGCAAACGACGTAAAAAAATCAAAAATCGAAGCGGGAACGACGTCCAAACTTAACATTGCGTGCGCCACCTAATAGCAGGAGCAACGTTATGCCGTAAAAAGCCTCACGCAAACAGCGTAAAAAATTACCGCCGGGCACACGTACGTTTGTGAATCGGCGTATCTAGGTAATTTGCATACTCTACGCCAAAAACAACGGAAGCGGCACCTAGCGGCCAGCGTGAGAATGCACCCTAAGATACAACGGCGTAAGAGAATTACGCCAGTCGGATCTTAGACTAATGTCGGCGTATCTTGCGTTCTGAATACAGAAAGAAGATACGCCGGCGCAGCTTTGAATTTACGCGGCGTATCTATGGATACACCGGTGTAAATCATTGCTGAATCTAGCTCATTTTGTTACTGCTCCCGAGTATGGGGATACCACATGTGTGAGACTTTTTCGGGACCTATTTTCATACAAGGGCCCAAAATCCAATGAGCACCTTCAGGCTTTCAAAGGGCAAAATGGACATGCTGAGACCATAGAAGATTTTATTTTTTACCACAAGTGTTTAGAAAATGGCAAAAAAAAATCAACATTCTGCTACTTCTCCCAAAGTATGAAGATACCACATGTGTAAAGCCTCGTACACACGCTCGGTTTACTCGGCAAGAACCAGCAAGAAAACTGCTGGCAGAGCTTTCTTGCCGAGTGAACCGAGCGTGTGTATGAGGCCTCCTACACACGACCGAGGAACTCGTAAATGAAACATCGTTTTCCTCGACGAGTTCCTTGTTAGGCTTGTCGAGAAACTTGACAAATACAGATTGCATCCACACAGTGTCAGCTGGTGCTTAATTCTGGTGGAGAGGGGTGGTCCCACGAACTCGACGTCCGCCGGTGTCCCACAATCGTGTCACCGAGCTGCAGAATTGGGGGAGGCCTGTGTAAACAAGGCATCTTCCAGTTCTGCCTAGTGACAGGACACTGATCATCTGCTCCCTGTGATCGGGAGCAGTGATCAGTGTCGTGCAGGGCCGCCACTAGGGGGGTACAGGCAGTACACCTGTAAGGGGCCCGCAGGTCCCCAGGGGCCCGGATGGCAACCCCCTTCTTTTTTTTTTAGGGGTCCGGAGGTCCCCACGGGCCCGGAGATCCCCAGGGCCCTGGATGACAACCCCCCTTTTTTAAAAAAAAAATCATTTTTTTTATATATTTTTTCATTTCAATTATTTTTTTATATATATATTAAAAGGCTCAGAGGTCCCCAGGGCCCCATGTGGCAAACCCTCTTTTTATTTTTTTTATCTATTTTTTTATTGTTTTATTAAAGGGCCCAGAGGTCCCCAGGGCCCTGGATGGCAACCCCCCTTTTTTTATATAAATGTTTATTTTTTTATTTTATTTTTTTATATATTTTCTTTATTTATTTTTTATTAAAGGGCCCAGAGGTTTATTTTTTTTATTATTTTTATTAAAGGGCCCAGAGGTCCCCAGGGCCCTGGATGGCAACCCCCCTTTTTTTATATAAATGTTTATTTTTTTATTTTATTTTTTTATATATTTTCTTTATTTATTTTTTATTAAAGGGCCCAGAGGTTTATTTTTTTTATTATTTTTATTAAAGGGCCCAGAGGTCCCCAGGGCCCCAGATGGCAACCCCCCATTTTTTATATAAATGTTTATTTTTATTTATTTATTTTTATATATATTTTTTATTTATTTTTTATTAAAGGGCCCAGAGGTTTATTTTTTTTTTATTTTTATTAAAGGGCCCAGAGGTCCCCAGATGGCAACCCCCCTTTTAAAAAAAAAATATATATATATACTATTTGTGGGGGGAAAAAGGACGTCAATTTTGTTTGGGAGCCACGTCGCACGACCGCGCAGTTGTCAGTTAAAGCGACACAGTGCCGAATCGCAAAAAAAAGTGGCCCCGGTCATTGGGCAGCCAAATCCTCCGGGGCTGAAGCCGTTAAACACATCTGGTATCATGTCTGGGGTACATGTACAACCCACCCCAACCGTACAACGCTCACACCACCAGGCTGAAGGGCCATTTAGAGCAGGAGGTCTTCAAACTACGGCCCTCCGGTTGTTCAGGAACTACAATTCCCATCATGCCCCTAGTCATGTCTGTGAATGTCAGTGTGTTACATTGCCTCATGGGATGTGTAGTTCTGGAGGGCCGTAGCTTGAGGATCCCTGATTTAGAGGGACTATACAGCAAACATCGGGGGTTACAGACGTATTACTGGATGTGAGTACAGATATCAGATGACAGGAGAACTGCGTCCCGGTCATTATATGAGAATGGTCTCTGGAAACACCGGCGAGATTTCACCTCAGGTGATGAGCAGTCAGAGTTTCTCCTCCTTCTCCCCGGTTGGTGGAATTAAACTGCTGTACTTCACTTCTCCACAAGATGGCGGCCTTGTATCATCAACAGGTATGAAGTTAAAAGAACGCACAGGACGCTTTACCGGGGGAATGCGCACGTTTTTCCTAACCACTTGTTGTCGGGGGAATTTCTCATCCCCACACACACACACGTGATATTCACACAGCCAATCATCAAATGCAAGTTTTCACTACAAATTAAAATGTTAAATGAATTTTAATTTGGTAAAATATAAACAACGGGGGAAATTGAGCCGACAGACAACAAATATTCACATATGTGTATCTATATATACACACATAGGGGGGCCAGATCCACATAGCGAGTACGCCGGCGTATCTACTGATACTCCGGCGTACTTTCAAATTTGCCGCGTCGTATCTTTAGTTTGAATCCTCAAACCAAGATACGACGGCTTCTGGGTTTCGATCCGACAGGCGTACGCCTTCGGATCGTAGGTGCAATACTTCGGCGTCCGCTGGGTGGAGTTTGCGCCGTTTACCGCGTCGGGTATGCAAATTCGCTTTTTACGAGGATCCACGAACGTAGGCGCGGCCGTCGCATTCTTTTACGTCGTCTCTAGTCGGCTTTTTCTGGCGTATAGTTAAAGCTGGTATTATCCGGCGTATAGATAGACTTGCTATGTTAAAGAATGGCCGTCGTTCCCGCGTCGAAATTCGTTTTTTTGGTTTTTTTTGCGTAAGTCGTCCGTGAATAGGGATGGACGCAAGTCACGTCTAAGTTCAAAAAATGACGTCGTTGCGACGTCATTTCGCGCAAAGCACGGCGGGAAATTTTGAAACGGAGCATGCGCAGTTCAATCGGCGCGGGGACGCGCTTCATTTGACCACTTAAGGACCGCCTCCTGCACATATATGTCGGCAGAATGGCACGGCTGGACACATGTACGTACAGGTACGTACAGGTACGTCCTGTACTAGTACCCAGCCGTGGGTTGCGGGCGCGCTGGAGTGCGGCGATCGCTCCCCGGAGCTGAAGAATGGGGAGAGCCGTATGTAAACACAGCTTCCCCGTGCTTCACTATGGCGGCGCATCGATCGAGTGATCCCTTTCATAGGGAGACACGATCGATGATGTCAGTCCTACAGCCACACCCCCCTACAGTTGTAAACACACACTAGGTGAACCCTAACTCCTACAGCGCCCCCCTGTGGTTAACTCCCAAACTGCAATAAACAATGCAATTTAAATGCATTTTTTGCTGTGAAAATGACAATGGTCCCAAAAATGTGTCAAAATTGTCCGAAGTGTCCGCCGTAATGTCGCAGTCACGAAAAAAATCGCTGATCGCCGCCATTAGTAGTAAAAAAAAAAAAAATTATAAAAATGCAAAAAAACTATCCCCTATTTTGTAAACGCTATAAACTTTGCGCAAACCAACCGATAAACGCTTAATGCGATTTTTTTTTTACCAAAAATAGGTAGAAGAATACGTATCGGCCTAAACTGGGGGAAAAAAATGTTTTTTTTTATATATTTTTGGGGGATATTTATTACAGCAAAAAGTAAAAAATATTGCATTTTTTTCAAAATTGTCGCTCTATTTTTGTTTATAGCGCAAAAAATAAAAACCGCAGAGGTGATCAAATACCACCAAAAGAAAGCTCTATTTGTGGGGGAAAAGGGACGCCAATTTTGTTTGGGAGCCACGTTGCACGACCGCGCAATTGTCAGTTAAAGCGACACAGTTCAGAATCGCAAAAAGGGACAAGGTCCTTTAGCAGCATTTTGGTCCGGGTCTTAAGTGGTTAAATGAATCACGCCCCCTTCCCGCCGATTTGAATTCCGCCGTCAGAAATACACTATGCCGCCGTAACTTACGGCGCGAAATCTTTGAGGATTTGAAAGTACGCCAGGTAAGGTACGGCGGCGTAGCGTTTCTCTGATACGCGGCGCAAGTGTAAATGTATGTGGATCTGGCCCATACTGTATATATACACTATTTATACACACACAAATATACAATTTCTTTTTTATTTTTCTTATCTTTTATCCACCGTATATTATTATAATGTGTCCTATATGTAATGTTTCATTTTATTTCCATATATATACACACACACAATATATATATTTGATCTTTTTATTTTCTTACCTTTTATTTACAGTATATTATTACACATGTGCAGGGCTTTTTTTCAGCAGGAACGCGGGGGAACGCAGTTCCGGCACCTCCAGCTCTGAATGTACATAATGGCAAGTGGTGCTGGGGTCTACTGGAGGGTCTATTAATGCTGGTTGCTGGGGGATCTATTGTTGCTGGAGGGGATCTATTTTTACAGGGGGAGGGTCTATTCTTGCTGGGGAGGTCAGTTGTCGCTGTAAGGAATCTATTGTTGCTGGGGGGAGGGGGCTCCTATGCTACTGGGAGAGAATCGTTGCTGGGAGACATCAACTGTTGAGGGAGGGGTCTATTATTGCTAGCTGTTCAAAGTCCATTGTTGCTGGGGAGCTCCATTGTTGCTGGGGGAGCTCCATTGTTGCTGGGGAGCTCCATTGTTGCTGGGGGAGCTCGATTGTTGCTGGGGGAGCTCCATTGTTGCTGGGGGAGCTCCATTGTTGCTGGGGGAGCTCGATTGTTGCTGGCTACAGGGGAAATTTCACTTCCTAACATATACAAATTACTTAGCACCACAAATTGATACTTGGTTCTGTATGCATTACTGAGAGGTGGGTAGGGAGCGGAACCAGAGAATGGTGCTCAGAGGTAGGTAGAGAGTGGAACCAAGGAATTTTGCTCAGAGGTTGGTAGGGAGTGGAACCAGAGAATGGCGCTCAGAGGAGGGTAGGGAGTGGAACAAAAGAATGGTTTTCGGAGGTGGGTAGGGGGTGGAACCAGGGAATGGTGCTCGGAGGTAGGTAGGGGGTGGAACCAGGGAATGGTGCTCAGAGGTAGGTAGGGGGTGGAACCAGGGAATGGTGCTTGGAGGTAGGTAGGGAGTGGAACCAAGGAATTTTGCTCAGAGGTTGGTAGGGAGTGGAACCAGAGAATGGCGCTCAGAGGAGGGTAGGGAGTGGAACCAAAGAATGGTGCTTGGAGGTAGGTAGGGAGTGGAACCAAAGAATGGTGCTTGGAGGTAGGTAGGGAGTGGAACCAATGAATTTTGCTCAGAGGTTGGTAGGGAGCGGAACCAGAGAATGGCGCTCAGAGGAGTGTAGGGAGTGGAACCAAAGAATGGTGTTCGGAGGTAGGTAGGGGGTGGAACCAGGGAATAGGTTGGCAGAGAGTGAAACCAATGAAGGGTGCTCAGAGGTAGGTAGGGGGTGGAACCAACGAATGGTGCTCATAGGTGGGTAGGGGGTGGACACAACAGGTGACTTGGAAATAGGGAGTTCCTGCACCTATTCTCTGAGAAAAAAAAGCCCTGTATATGTGTACATATACACAACATGACTATCACAGACCATAGTGGTTTCATTCAAACTGTGCCCCTTTTCTTCTACCTTTCTTCCAGCGCAGGAACAGCCGGGTCTTCAGGGAAGACCCGGGGCGGAGCCGGGGCAGGGTCAGGGGCGGAGCTTAGGTGCAAGGAGGAATCCTCCTCCGGCTCGCTCTGAATGCTGGGGCTCCACTCTCCTCTATCAGCTATGACTAAGCATCTATCCATGATGGTGAAACATGTTAGCTTTTTTGTCCCCTATGTCCACTTTCTACCATTGATTGCAGTGTTGCATGAATTTTTGGATGTTATACAGCTTTGGATTTTATCCTTTGTTCATTTTGTTTCAATAAATCGCCTATCAGAGAGCAGCAGTCCAGGAACATTTCTTTTTTCCACGCTCCACTCTCCTCCTCGTGGTGATGTCACTGGTTGTTAGACGGCAGGCAGGCCGCGCCTAGCAACCAGTTGTTTTGGAAGTGAACCAGGCAGCGTCTAAGAGTGAAATTAAATCGTCTCGGACAGATCTAGCACAGCGAGCAGTGAGGGACAGCTGCAGTTTTTAGGGGGCATCAGATCGGCCAAGGGGGCAATTCCGGGACATTGTATTGTCCCGGAATGAAGGTGCCCGGGACGCAGGACAGACCTCCCACAGCGGGACTTTCACGGGCAATCTGGGACAGTTGAGCAGGGCTGTCTTAATGAGAGGGCACACCTGGGCACTGCCCAGGGGCCCCAGCTGCATGGGGGGCCCCTTCACTTTGCCCAAAGCAGCTGGTCCTTGAGCCCACGCTGCCCCAAAATTGGGGGCCCCCATTATAGCACTGAGAGTGATAGATACACAGGGGAGGCAGTCTGCCTCCTACCTACTTGATGTAAGGGGCCCGATGGTCCCCAGGGGCCCGGCTGTCACCCCTCCCGTTTTCTTTATTTTTATTTTTTATTTTTTTTGCATTTCACCTGTAAGGGCCCCCCCCCCGCATTACTTTGCCCAGGGGCCCAAGATGCTATTAAGACGGCCCTGCTGTTGGGAGGTATACCCCTATAAGAGGGTCCAGGGAAGCTGTCATTTCAAAGCCACTGTATCTAATATTTAGGGACTCATTAAAGACAGGAATAGTACCACTGGATTGGCGCAGGGCCAATGTGGTGCCCATATTTAAAAAGGGAACAAAGTCTTTACCAAGTAACTATAGACCTGTTAGTCTAACTTCTATAGTTGGGAAGATACTGGAACGTTTAATAAAAGACCACATGGATGAGTTCTTGCTGGAAAAAAACTATTTAAGCAGCAGACAGCATGGATTCATGAAAGACAGAAGTTGTCAGACAAACCTGATTTCCTTTTATGAAGAGGTAAGTAAAACCCTGGACAGAGGCGTGGCTGTGGACGTGATATATTTGGATTTTGCAAAAGCGTTGGATACAGTTCCGCACACACGGCTCATGTGTAAGGTAAGGTCTACAGGATTGGATATATCAGTTTGTAAATGGATAGAAAACTGGCTGAAAGACAGAATTCAGAGAGTCGTGGTTAATGATTCTTACTCTGAATGGTCCAAGGTTATCAGTGGTGTACCCCAAGGTTCAGTGCTGGGACCCTTACTTTTCAATATCTTTATAAATGATATTGGGTCTGAGATCAAAAGTAACATTTCTGTCTTTGCAGATGACACCAAGCTATGCAGTGGAATAACGTCCTTACAGGATGTCTCCAATTTACAAGCCGACCTCAATGCTCTGTCTGATTGGGCGACTGAGTGGCAGATGAGGTTTAATGTTGATAAATGTAAATGTATACACTTAGGGACTAAGAATATGCATGCATCATACATACTAGGGGGAGTACAACTGGGGGGATCTGTAGTGGAGAAGGATCTGGGGGGTCCGTAGTGGAGAAGGATCTGGGGGTTTAGTTGATCATAAGCTCAATAATAACATGCAATGCCAAGCTGCGGTTTCCAAAGCGAGCAAAGTCCTTTCTTGTATAGAGAGGGATGGACTCCAGAGACAGAGATATAATTTTGCCCCTGTACAAATCATTAATAAGACCTCATCTGGAATATGCAGTTCAGTTTTGGGCCCCAGTTCTCAAAAAGGACATCGGGGAACTGGAGAAAGTGCAGAGAAGGGCAACCAAACTGATAAGAGGCATGGAGGAGCTCAGCTATGAGGAAAGATTAGAGGAACTGAATTTAATCTCTCCTGAGAAGAGGAGAATAAGGGGGGATATGATCTCCATGTACAAATATATAAGGGGTCCATACAGTGAACTTGGTGTTGAGTTATTCACTTTACAGTCAACACAGAGGACAAGGGGGCGCTCTTTACGTCTAGAGGAAAAGAGATTTCACCTCCAAATACGGAAAGGTTTTTTCACAGTAAGAGGTGTGAAAATGTGGAACAGACTCCCTCCAGAGGTGGTTCTGGCCAGCTCAGTAGATTGCTATAAGAAAGGCCTGGATTATTTCCTAAATGTACAGAATATAACTGAGTACTAAGATTTGTAGGTAAAGTTGATCCAGGGTAAATCCGATTGCCTCTCGGGGGATCAGGAAGGAATTTTTTCCCCTGCTGTAGCAAATTGGGTTTCATGCTCTGCTGGGGTTTTTCGCCTTCCTCTGGATCAACTGTGGGTATGGAGTTGGGTGTATGGGATTGTACTGTGTTTTTTATTTTGTTTTTTTTATTTTTTGTGGTTGAACTGGATGGACTTGTGTCTTTTTTCAACCTGACTAACTATGTAACTATGTAAGTACCGATACTTTTTTTCAAGTACTCGCCGATACCGAATACCGATACTTTTTTTTAAATGTGTCCCCACAAATGCAGCCATGTCCCCCCACAAATGCCTACCACTGACACCAAGGATGGGGCACAACTCCTCCCACTGATGTTGGGCCCTTTTCTACTCTCAATGGCCACAGTCCGGCCCCCCTAATGTCTTAGAGACAGTAAACTGCCCCCCTGTTTGGAAAGTTTGGAGACCCCTGGCCTATAAGATTACAAGTCCCAGCAATTCTATCCAGTGACAATACAAATCCCAGTGCTGCTACTCAGCACATGTAGGACTACAAATCCCAGTTTTGATACCCAATAAGGGTAGGACTACAACTCCAAGTATTTCTATCACCTGTTTGTAGGACTACAAGTCCAAACATTTCTAGCCAATGTTTGAAGACCTACAAGTCCCGGCAGTGCTATTTATTGTTTGTAGGTCTACAAACACTGGCACACCTTTATCAGCCTTCAGTGGGCAGGGAAGGGCGTTCCGTACAAAGTCCTGTTCCATTGCAGGTCTGTTCCAGGACTCACTTGAGTCACCCCATTTTTCCTCATTTGTCCTTTGCCTCTTTCGGTGACTTAACAACTGGAACGTTCCATCTGTTTGAACTTTTACTCGGATCCTGTAACTCTGAGAACTGGACAGAACTTCTGCCGGGTCTGTACTGATCGTGTGCTGGATACACAGGAGGGGTCTGGAGGTTATTCCAGTCCTGGGAATAGTGCAAAGTTCAGGAATCGCTCTTTTCTGTGGAAGAGCAGAAGATTTCATAACATAGTGAAGAATTCCCTGACTGCTCAACCCAAACAGGAGAAGATGGTGAGGTTCTGTACTTACTGTATCCGCTTCCCTGAACGTGCCGTTCAATCCTGTCTGCTGTGTGAAGCTTATCTGTGTGACGCTCACCTGAGAGTCCACAGCAAGTCACCAGAACACGTCTTATCTGACGTCTACACCTCTATGGAAAAGAGAAAATGTTCCGTCCATAAGGAACCACTGAAATTTTACTGCACCGATGACAACGCCTGTGTCTGTGTGTCCTGCAGGCTGGATGGAGAACATCGGGGACACCAGGTGGAGACTCTGGAGGAGGCCTCTGAGAAGAAGAAGAAGGAACTGAAGGACGTTCTGGCAAAACTGATGACGAAGAGAGAGAAGACGGAGGAAAGAGTACAGAGTCTGCAGGAACACGGGAGGAAAGTACAAGGAAAAGCAGACGATGAAACAGAGAGAGTCACTGTCCTGTTCAGAGACCTCAGGAGACATCTGGAAGACCTGGAGAAGAGAGTCCTGAGAGAAATATCTGGGGAGGCAGAGCGGATCTCCATCTCTATTCTGGATATTATCCGGGAGCTGGAAATAAAGAAGGAGGAGCTGTCCAGGAAGATGGAGGACATTGAGGAGCTGTGTAACATGATGGACCCACTGACTGTCCTCCAGGAATCAGAGACTGGTGACTTGTGTGATACTGAGGATGACGAGGACAGAGAGAGACGTGATAAGCTCCTCCATGATGGAGGGGACCTGGATGTGGGGGGGATCTCGCGCACATTGCACACAGGTTTATCAGATATAATAATATGGATAAATGCGGGGATCCACATACAGAACCCTGCAGACATATTATTGGATATAAACACGGCTAGTAATAATCTACAGATATCAGATGACCGGAAAACGGCATCCAAGACAGATATCATCCAGAATCGTAGAGAAACTTGGGAGAGATTTGATTATTATCAGGTGATGGGCAGAGAGAAGTTCTCTTCGGGGAGACATTATTGGGTGGTAGATGGTTCAGGCTCAAATAACTGGCTGGCGGGGATGTGTTACCCCAGTATAGAGAGGAAAAAGGGAGGAGAGTCAACAATTGGGTGGAATAGTAAGTCCTGGGCTCTACACAGATGTAATGATCAGTGTTCATTCAAGCATGATAGAAAGGTGGTCCAGTTTCCCGTCAATTTCACCACCAGTGATAGATTCAAGATAGAACTGGATTATGAGGCCGGGCGGATCTCCTTTTATGATCTGTGTTACCCGATCCAACACCTCCACACCTTTACCACCACCTTCACCGAGCCCCTCCATGCTGCACTAAATCCAGGCTTTGGTTCTGTCAAGATCTGTGGGTGGAGCCGGGACCCTGAGAAACCTGCCCAGAGATTGGTGACATCACAATGAAGGGAGAAATCTGATTGGGGGGGAATGCTAAGCCGGTAGATGAAACGGTGGGTGGGGGTTTCCATAAGATAATCATCTAATATTTTTATCTTCTTTCTAATTTACAGACTGGGATCACGTCTGCAGAACATTTCTCTAAAATTGTCCGCACATGGCTGGCCAAAGTAACTCTCATGAAGCTACCTCTAGACTTGTTTCTATTGGTTGCGATTAGGAGGGAGAAGGACCAGTGGCGTCATCTCCTGTGGGGTCCCCCTGGGGTACCCCATGTCATGAACAACTTTAGGATGAATGATCAGGAAGAGTTTTGCACAGCCTACCTGTTCATTCATAAACTGAAGAGCATAGTAAAGACAGGTAACTATGCTTCAGTGAAGAATGGACACAGAAGCAATTGGTACCAATACCCCAAGGGAAGGGGACGGTAAGTTACATATTTACCGGCCCCTTCCACGCTCTCCATCCTGAAGGTCCCCCGATGTGTAGCTAGCAGGAGATGGAAAGAAGGGAAGCTATCAGCACTGGGGGAGGGAGGAGGCGGGGCACATGGAAGGGTGGCCAGGCACTAATGCTAATGCACAAGGGGTGATTAGGGTGTGCCAAGGCACCCTGTGCCCTCAACCATCTGTCACATTGTATCTGAGATCTGGAAGGGAGGAATTATACTGAGAAACACAATAACAGGGGGAAGTAAAACAAATTGTGTTGGGAGGGAGATTTGAGGGGTTCATAGATATTTTCTGGGAGAGGGGATTTGGGGGAGGATGATTTATGCTGGGGGGGTGTCTAGAAGAGGATTTGTGCCGAGAGGAATAATTTGGTGGTGGATTTGTGGTGGGGGGCATATTAGGATGAAGAGAATTTTTGCAGGGTGGGAGTAATTGGGAGAGGAGGTTTATGCTGGGAGGGGTTGTGCTGGGGTCTTTTAGGGAGGAAGAGGATTGTATTGGGGGGTTATGGGAAAAGTGAGATTTTTTTGCACTGTTGCTTCCTCCAGTCGTGGGGGTCGGTCGGTGATGTTGCTCCGGGGGTCTCCACTCCACAGTACTCTGTACTGCAGCCAGCAGGCGTGCCCAGGCCAGTCACGTAGTGTCCAGACAGGCAATATCCAACCGTGGCGATGGGAGTTGTAGCACGTAGGCTCAGGCTGGCTGCGCTGCTCTCCTCAGTCTGACTCCACCCCCCGGGAGCAGGGAACTTGAGCACACAGCCGCCGTTGCGGACTACAACTCCCATGAACAACAGCGGCATGAGTCACGTCACCTGGGCTAGCCCCGCTTACTGGCTCAGAGACTGACAGTCGTAGTGAGTCATTCAAGCAGGCGGACACTCAGACAGCCGCGGCGCCGGCCGGCGGCCATTATTTGGTTATTAAGTGACAGTCAGACAGTACTTAACTTGGGAGGGCACACAGTAAAATTGGAGGGGTCGTGGCCCCCTCAGGCCCCACCCTGGTGACGCCATTAGCATGTATGTACCAGGGTCTCGTTGTTCCTGTCCATGGCCGTTCCAGATTATCCTGTTATCCCAAAGACATACATCTCATACATCTATACAAAATGTGTCCACCAACCATCCTCAGAAATTCAACCTTCATTTGAAATTGGCGTCTTGGGAAAGGAAGTGTGGATGTGATTGGTGGCTTTGGGGTAATACAAAGAGTTCATATTGTGTGATTTGAGAACAATATAAAAGTAATGCTGTCTCCACCATCTCTGTGTAGGTAAACATGGAACACGCCCTTTCTCCTCTCTATTTACACAAAGTGCAGTAAACCCATCAACCAATCACACTGCTGGAAGTCTGAATTTAATTGTATGACTGTTGTGGAATTATTGAACTTTGTACATTCTATCTTATAAATAAATTGGACAGAGTTGAACCTTCTCACGTTACTCTTCTGCTCTCTGCGATGGCGTCCTCACATCTGAAAGTGTTGCTGGAATGTCCCGTCTGTTGGGACATTCATAGGAATCCCGTAACCCTGAAATGCGGACACAACGTCTGCCGGAACTGTCTTTATCACGTTCTGGATGCACAGGAGAAATCTGGAGGTTATTCCTGTCCGGAATGCAGAGAGAAGTTCCAGGAGCGACCGTCGCTGAGGAGGAACATAACGCTGTGTAAGGCCCCATACACACGATAGAATTTATCCGCGAATACGGTCCAGTGGACCGTTTCCGCGGATAAATCCTCTCGAGGATTTCGGCGGATTTCAATGCGATGGAGTGTACACACCATCGCATTGAAATCCGCGCCGAAATCCTCTGGCAATGACGTGTCGCGCCGTCGCCGCGATTATGACGCGGCGACGTGCGCGACGCTGTCATATAAGGAATTACGCGCATGTGTCGAATCATTACGACGCATGCGGGGGATCCCTTCGGACGGATGGATCCGTTGAGTCTATACAGACCAGCGGATCCATCCGTTGGGATGGACTCCAGCAGATGGATTTTTTCTGCATGTCAGCGAATATTCGATCTGCTGGAATCCATCCCAGGGGAGAAATATCCGCGGAAATAGATCCGCTGGCGTGTACACACCATAGGATCTATCCGCTGAAACCCATTTGCTTGGATTTATCCGCGGATGGATTCTATGGTGTGTACGGGGCCTAAGAGTTCATCCATCAAGACCACACCTCCAACCCACTTCAGCCATACAACGCTCACAGCGCCAGGCTGGAGGAACAAATATTGGGGCTCTAGCACAAACACCAGAGCTGCTGGAGGCGACAGACATATTACTGGATGTGAGAACTGCTGGTGATTGGATACATATATCAGAAGACAATAAAACTGTATTTGTGTCATTTCCGAATCGCCCAGAAACAGCAGAGAGATTCCAATATAACCAGGTGATAAGCAGCCAGCATTTCTTGTCAGGGCGACATTACTGGGAAGTAGATGTTGGGGGGTCACAAAGGTGGATAATCGGGATGTGTTACCCCAGTATAGACAGGAGAAGGCATCAGTCAGTGATTAGATATAATAAGAAGTCCTGGGGTTTGGAAGGGTGGAGGTGGGTAAATAATCAGTACTCAGTGATCCATGACAGTAGGGAGATTCAATTACCCATCAATGTCTCCAGTAACAGAGTCAGGATAGATCTGGATTATGAGGCCGGGAGAATCTCCTTCTATGATCTCAGTAACCCAATCCAACTTCTCCACACCTTCAACACTACCTTCACTGAGCCACTCAATGCTGGAGTATGTGTATGTAGAGGTTGGATAAGGATATCTTGAGGCATTCTGATGTGACAAATTTGCCCATGGACTGGTGACACCACAGGGTGGAGAATCTGATTGGTGCAATACTTGGCCTAAAAAAAACTCCATTAATGGTTTATTTACCAAGCTGCAGGCTCCAGAACTTCACCCTAAACCCCACTTTTCTGCCTAGTGCAGGGTTTCTCAACCAGGGTTCCACGAAGCCCTAGGGTTTCTCCAGAAGGTTGCTATGGGTTCCATTGAAGCCTAGGGTTCCTCGAGAGGTTGTTATGGGTTCCTCCAGAGTTTGTTATGGGTTCCATGGAAGCCTAGGGTTCCTCCAGAGGTTGTTATGGGTTCCATGGAAGTATAGGGTTCCTCCAGAGGTTGCTATGGGTTCCATGAAAGTCTGGGGTTCCTCCAGAAATGGCTATGGGTTCCATGGAAGTCTAGGTTTCCTCCAGAGGTTGCTAGGGGATCCTTGAGCAATGAGCAATGTCTGCCTCTCAGATAAGTTACCACTGACACCATTCATATTTTTAGCTATCTGTAACGGGGTATTACTTCCCAATGACCACATGTGTAAGGAGCATTCTTCCAACTGACCAACACACTAATTTAACACTGATTTATCAAGCTGCAGGCTCCAGAGCTTTCAACTTCATCCTAAAACTCACTTCACTGCCTAGTGCAGGGTTTCTCAACCAGGCTCCATGGAAGCCTAGGGTCCCTCTAGACAGGGCCGGTGTCAGGGACTCACCTTCCAAAATCGTCAGCCCAGCATTGGGCTGAGACAGCGGCGTGCATCAGCGGGACGCGCGCGTGCGTCAGCGGCGCGCGCGCGCACGTGCGCAGCGGGAGCGCGCGCGTGCACGTGAACCCTCCTTGGCGCCAAAACGCCTTTAAAAGCTCAGTCCTTGCTTCCTGCAAGTTGCTGTCTGATCTGCAGTCCCTGATTGAACTTGAACCTGAGAACCTGCTTACCTGATTTGAACTTCTGATTGAACTTGTGACCCGGCTTGTTTGACCATCCGTACCTCTCCGATCCTGACCTCGGCTTCCATTGACCACCTCTTCTGATTGACCTACTATTGCCAGACCTTCCTGCTTGTACCCTGATTACTCTTCTGCCTGCTGCATCTGATTACCTGAACCATCTGTTGTGACCCGGCTTACCTGACTCTGCTTCCGTCTGCTATCATTGATCCAATCACCTTCCAGCCTACCCGTCCAGAGGAAGTCAGCACCTGCTTCACCTACCCAGCACGCCGGCACTCCTACCCCGCCAGGCTCCTGAGTCTGCTGTTCCCAATCCGGCAGCTCACGAGCCGGAGCTGTAAGAGAGGCCTTCTCCTACCATCGGGCTCTGGCTACCAGGTACGTGATACATAACAGTATCAGACAGCCATGACAGAGCCCTCAGGAATGGCCCCGGCCATGGAGGAGATTTGCAAACACCTCGCATCCCTCACACAAGCTGTAAAGAACCTACAGGACGGCTACATGCGACTGGAAGGTCAAGTACAGAACCTATCCGGAGACACAGCTTCTACATCCGCTGCCAGATCATCTCCATCGGCCTCTGCTCCATCCGTAGTAATGCTACCACCCGAACCCAGAGTTCCGATGCCAGAGCGATTCACCGGGGATCGTTCCAAATTCCGGGATTTCCGTAATGCCTGTCAATTATATTTTGCCCTTCAACCAAGGACTTTTTCCCTAGAAGCCACTAAAGTGGGATTTGTGGTTTCTCTTCTTCAAGGAGAGCCCCTAGCTTGGGCACACCGATTATTGGAAGAAAATGGCACCAACACAGAGACTTTACTAGCCTTTTTTCGGGTCATGGCACAAATGTATGATGATCCTCAGCGGACTACCACTGCCGAGGCCGCCCTGCTCGCACTTCAACAAGGCCGCCGAGCAGTGGAGGATTATGTCGCGGACTTTCGCCGCTGGAGTGCGGACACTCAGTGGAACAGCGCAGCTCTGCGACACCAGTTCCGCCTGGGACTTTCAGAGGCCTTAAAAGATGAACTGGCTCGCATCGGGGTTCCTGATACCTTAGAAGATTTGATCGACAAGGCTATTCAGATTGATCGACGCCTACGGGAACGACGGACCGAACGTTCTTCTCATTTAAATCGTCCAGTTTGGGTCACTACCAAAGCACCCATGCCTGCATCCCGATATCAACCACCTGTCTGCCCAAGTCCTACCAGCTCTCCTCCAGATACTTCTGAGCCTATGCAACTCGGAGTCATGCGACCCACATTGCCTCCAGAAGAACGAGCACGCCGTCGTCAACTGAATCTATGCCTATACTGCGGTGAGCCCGGTCATTACGTCGCCAACTGTCCCACCAAGATGCGTAAGTGCCATCCCTCTGTTTCTCTCAACGTTTCCGCTCTCCCAGTCAATACAAACCACCTTGCTCTCTCTCTGTCTTTTCAGCTCCAAGGAAGAACGATTCCGGTCAACGCAATTATTGACTCCGGGGCCTGCAGCTGCTTCATTGATGCCGCCTTTGCCAACCTACACAATATTCCTCTTCGAAGGAAGAACTTCAAACTTTCCGTTTTTCTAGCTGATGGATCCCACATTAAATCAGGACAAGTAACACAAGAAACCCTTCCTCTACCCGCTACTACTTCCGCTCATCATAAAGAATTATTAATTTTGGATGTGATCTCCTCTCCTCTTTTTCCTGTGATTCTTGGCATTCCCTGGCTCCGGATTCATAACCCTCAGGTTGATTGGTCCTCTGGAACTTTGCGATTTCCTTCTCGGTACTGTCAAGAATATTGTTTACCTAAAGTGCCTAGTTTTTCTCCCACTCTGCTATGCCTGAACACCGATCCCAGTTTACTCCAGTCCGTCCCGGAACATTATCACGAGTTCCTCGATGTGTTCAGCAAAAAGGGGGCCGACTCCCTACCACCTCACTGTCCTTATGACTGCCCGATAGAACTGCTTCCTGGGGCTGAGATCCCTTTCGGGCGCATCTTTCCATTATCCGAGAAAGAACAAGATGCTCTGAAAATTTACATTGATGAAAACCTAAACAAGGGATTCATTCGGCCATCCACCTCACCGGCGGGTGCTGGAATATTTTTTGTTGCCAAGAAGGATCAAACCCTTCGCCCATGCATCGACTATCGGGAGCTCAACAACATCACGGTTAAAAACCGATACCCGTTGCCCCTAATACCTGAATTATTCCAAAAACTAAGATCCGCCACCATTTTCACCAAGCTGGACCTGAGGGGGGCTTATAATTTAATTCGCATCAGAGACGGTGATGAGTGGAAAACTGCCTTTCGCACTCGGTATGGCCACTACGAGTACCTCGTCATGCCTTTTGGGTTATGCAACGCTCCTGCTACCTTTCAGCATTTCGTCAACGACGTGTTTAGAGACTTTTTAGACATCTTCGTCATCGTCTACCTGGATGATATACTGGTTTTCTCTGGCTCGTTAGACAAACATCGGGAGCATGTCTGCAGAGTTTTAAACCGGCTCCGCCTGCACGGCTTATACGCAAAGGCAGAAAAATGCGAATTTGAGTTACACACCATTCAGTTCCTGGGTCTGGTGATCTCCCCGACGGGAATCGAGATGGACCCAAAGAAAGTGTCTGCCATTCTGGACTGGCCAGTACCTCTAGATAAAAAGGGGGTACAAAGATTTATAGGATTTGCAAATTTCTATAGACGCTTTATTAAAGGTTTTTCTTCCATCGTGGCTCCCATTACACAACTCACCAGACAAAATTTCCGTTTCCACTGGAACTCCGAGGCTCAGAAGGCCTTCGACACCTTGAAGGGACTCTTCACTTCTGCTCCGATCCTCAGTCACCCCAACCCGGTTCTACCTTTTCTCCTTGAGGTGGATGCTTCGGAAGTCGCTGTAGGGGCCGTTATATCTCAACGACTTGGGAACAAGGACTTAGTACACCCGGTGGGCTTCTTCTCCCGAAAACTCTCCCCTGCGGAGAGAAACTACGACGTAGGTGATCGTGAATTATTGGCCATCAAGGCCGCATTAGAAGAGTGGAGATACCTGTTGGAAGGTGCTGCACATCCAGTACTAATTTATACGGACCATAAAAACCTGGAATATTTAAGAACTGCTAAACGATTGAAACCTCGACAGGCCCGCTGGGCTCTCTTCTTCTCCCGTTTCTGTTTCCACATCACCTACCGTCCTGGATCAAAGAATGTCAAGCCAGACGCTCTGTCCCGAATGTTTGACAACCCAAAGGACACCTCTACCCCTGACACCATTCTTCCAGAAAACAGCTTTCTGCTATTACATGCCGATCTTATATCATTACTTAGAGGAGCGTCATCTGAATCTTCAAAACCTCCCAATATTTCTCTAGAGTCCAGAGATGGATTATTTTGGAAAGGAAGCCAAATTTTTGTACCTGAAAAGACCCGAGTCGAAGTTTTAAAACATCTGCACGACCACCCACTGGCAGGACATTTTGGGGTTCGCAAAACCCTGGAACTAGTACGCCGCACCTTCTGGTGGCCCGGCTTGGAGGATTTTTGCAAGTCCTATATCCGATCTTGCCCTATCTGTAACCGGAACAAGACACCCCGAAACCAAGCTTGGGGCCTACTGAAACCACTACCTGTACCCGATCGACCATGGAAAATGATCGCCATGGATTTTATTGTAGAACTTCCCTGCTCTGAGGGTTGTTCTGTCATTTTTGTGATTGTGGACCGTTTGACCAAAATGGCCCATTTTCTTCCTTTAAAGAATACACCTTCTGCCATTGAGACTGCTCGTGTATTCATTAAAGAAATCGTCAGACTACATGGGGTGCCCTCCAACATCGTGTCAGATAGAGGAGTTCAATTTACCTCTCGGTTCTGGAAAGCTCTCTGCAAGACGCTACAGATTGAACTTGCTCTATCCTCGGCCTATCATCCTCAGACCAATGGGCAAACTGAAAGAACCAATCAGACTTTGGAACAGTACATCAGGTGTTTTACAACGTTCTCCCAAGATGATTGGGTGTCTCTGTTACCCCTAGCAGAATTTGCGTACAATAACGCCAGTCATTCTGCTACGGGGCAATCTCCCTTTTTTGCCAACTATGGTTTCAACTTAACCTTTTTACCAGACTTTCTTTCAGAGTCCTCAGTTCCGGCTGTACAGAGCACTATGGAGTTCCTCAACCGCAATAACCAACTGTTACGGGAGACGGTGACCAAGGCCCAGGCTGACAGTAAGAGGTTCTTTGACAGGAAAAGGAAAGGTGAGCTAGATCTGAGACCGGGAGACCAGGTATGGCTTTCTACGAACAATCTTAGACTAGCCTGTCCATCCAAGAAATTGGGACCAAAATTTTTGGGACCCTTTCCGGTCAAAAGAAAGATCAATACAGTTTCATATGAACTATCCTTATCTGATTCTCTTAAAGTGCATCCTGTGTTCCATGTCTCTTTGTTAAAACCCGCAGTTCCAGATCCTTTTCCTAATAGGGGGTCCAAACCTCCCGAACCGATCCATGTCGATGGCAACGAGGAATTCGTGGTAGAGACTATCCTGGATTGTAGGAAAAGACAAGGACAAAACCAATTCCTGATCAAGTGGAAAGGTTATGGACCAGAAGACAATTCCTGGGAACCCGAAGGTAATATCCATGCCAAAAGACTAATACGTGCATTTTTTCTCGCTCACCCTGACAAAATGGCCCGACTGGGCATCCGGAGGTTGCCCCTTGGGGGGGGGGCAATGTCAGGGACTCACCTTCCAAAATCGTCAGCCCAGCATTGGGCTGAGACAGCGGCGTGCATCAGCGGGACGCGCGCGTGCGTCAGCGGCGCGCGCGCGCGCACGTGTGCAGCGGGAGCGCGCGCGTGCACGTGAACCCTCCTTGGCGCCAAAACGCCTTTAAAAGCTCAGTCCTTGCTTCCTGCAAGTTGCTGTCTGATCTGCAGTCCCTGATTGAACTTGAACCTGAGAACCTGCTTACCTGATTTGAACTTCTGATTGAACTTGTGACCCGGCTTGTTTGACCATCCGTACCTCTCCGATCCTGACCTCGGCTTCCATTGACCACCTCTTCTGATTGACCTACTATTGCCAGACCTTCCTGCTTGTACCCTGATTACTCTTCTGCCTGCTGCATCTGATTACCTGAACCATCTGTTGTGACCCGGCTTACCTGACTCTGCTTCCGTCTGCTATCATTGATCCAATCACCTTCCAGCCTACCCGTCCAGAGGAAGTCAGCACCTGCTTCACCTACCCAGCACGCCGGCACTCCTACCCCGCCAGGCTCCTGAGTCTGCTGTTCCCAATCCGGCAGCTCACGAGCCGGAGCTGTAAGAGAGGCCTTCTCCTACCATCGGGCTCTGGCTACCAGGTACGTGATACATAACAGCCGGACTGGCCAACCGGGATACCGGGAAATTTCCCGCCAGGCTGCCTGCCCTGGGCCGCTTTGGGCTAAGCTGTGGCTGCAGCGCAGAGATCCGCTCCCTCCTCCTCGGGCAGCGAGTGTTAAAAATGTTGCCGCGCTGCTGTGAGAAAAGTCCCGCCCTCCTAGACCAGCTCGATGTATATGCACGGCGCACCTACAGCAGTGTGTACCGGAGGTGGAGAGGGAATATGATTGTCTGCTGTGGATTGTGCGGGGGCGCGGGGAGGGAACTATCGCATGCAGTACACTGACAGTTCCCTCCCCCGGCTCCTCCAGCTGCTGAGCCATTCGGCGGTTCAGGGCTCTGATGCTTAGGTGCTGGCCCGCCTCCCTCACTTACAATGGTCGGGACTCGAGAGGGGGTGTGGCCCCGCCTGTCACGTGGGGGCGGAGCTACCGGCCTCAGGGATGATCGCAAGGTCCCACGTTCTGGGCAGAACAACATGGATGAAGGTACAAAAAAAAAAAAAGGCTCTAAAAATGTTTTACTTTTTATGTAGCTGTCCCCTGTGTCACCCAGTCCCCTGTGCCACCCAGTCCTGTGTCATCCAGTCCCCTGTGTCACCCAGCCCTGCGTCACCCAGTCCCCTGTGCCACCCAGTCCTGTGTCACCCAGTCCCCTGTGCCACCCAGTCCTGTGTCATCCAGTCCCCTGTGCCACCCAGTCCTGTGTCACCCAGTCCCCTGTGCCACCCAGTCCTGTGTCATCCAGTCCCCTGTGCCACCCAGTCCTGTGTCACCCAGTCCCCTGTGCCACCCAGCCCTGTGTCACCCAGTCCCCTGTGCCACCCAGCCCTGTGTCACCCAGTCCCCTGTGCCACCCAGCCCTGTGTCACCCAGTCCCCTGTGCCACCCAGTCCTGTGTCACCCAGTCCCCTGTGCCACCCAGTCCTGTGTCACCCAGTCCCCTGTGCCACCCAGCCCTGTGTCACCCAGTCCCCTGTGCCACCCAGCCCTGTGTCACCCAGTCCCCTGTGCCACCCAGCCCTGTGTCACCCAGTCCCCTGTGCCACCCAGCCCTGTGTCACCCAGTCCCCTGTGCCACCCAGCCCTGTGTCACCCAGTCCCCTGTGCCACCCAGCCCTGTGTCACCCAGTCCCCTGTGCCACCCAGCCCTGTGTCACCCAGTCCCCAGTGCCACCCAGCCCTGTGTCATCCAGTCCCCAGTGTCACCCAGTCCTGTGTCACCCAGTCCCCTGTGTCACCCAGCCCTGTGTCACCCAGTCCCCTGTGCCACCCAGTCCTGTGTCACCCAGTCCCCTGTGTCACCCAGTCCTGTGTCACCCAGTCCCCTGTGTCACCCAGCCCTGTGTCACCCAGTCCCCTGTGCCACCCAGCCCTGTGTCACCCAGTCCCCTGTGTCACCCAGTCCCCTGTGTCACCCAGTCCTGTGTCACCCAGTCCCCTGTGTCACCCAGCCCTGTGTCACCCAGTCCCCTGTGCCACCCAGTCCTGTGTGCCACCCAGCCCTGTGTCACCCAGTCCCCTGTGTCACCCAGTCCCCTGTGTCACCCAGTCCTGTGTCACCCAGTCCCCTGTGCCACCCAGTCCCCTGTGCCACCCAGTCCCCTGTGCCACCCAGCCCTGTGTCACCCAGTTCCCTGTGCCACCCAGCCCTGTGTCACCCAGTCCCCAGTGCCACCCAGCCCTGTGTCATCCAGTCCCCTGTGCCACCCAGCCCTGTGTCACCCAGTCCCCTGTGTCACCCAGTCCTGGGTCACCCAGTCCCTTGTGCCACCCAGTCCTGTGTCACCCAGTCCCCTGTGTCACCCAGTCCTGAGTCACCCAGTCCCCTGTGTCACCCAGCCCTGTGTCACCCAGTCCCCTGTGCCACCCAGTCCTGTGTCACCCAGTCCCCTGTGTCACCCAGTCCTGTGTCACCCAGTCCCCTGTGTCACCCAGCCCTGTGTCACCCAGTCCCCTGTGCCACCCAGCCCTGTGTCACCCAGTCCTGTGTCACCCAGTCCCCTGTGTCACCCAGTCCCCTGTGCCACCCAGTCCCCTGTGCCACCCAGCCCTGTGTCACCCAGTCCCCTGTGTCACCCAGTCCTGTGTCACCCAGTCCTGTGTCACCCAGTCCCCTGTGTCACCCAGCCCTGTGTCACCCAGTCCCCTGTGCCACCCAGCCCTGTGTCACCCAGTCCCCTGTGCCACCCAGTCCTGTGTCACCCAGTCCCCTGTGCCACCCAGCCCTGTGTCACCCAGTCCCCTGTGCCACCCAGCCCTGTGTCACCCAGTCCCCTGTGCCACCCAGCCCTGTGTCACCCAGTCCCCAGTGCCACCCAGCCCTGTGTCATCCAGTCCCCAGTGTCACCCAGTCCTGTGTCACCCAGTCCCCTGTGTCACCCAGCCCTGTGTCACCCAGTCCCCTGTGCCACCCAGTCCTGTGTCACCCAGTCCCCTGTGTCACCCAGTCCTGTGTCACCCAGTCCCCTGTGTCACCCAGCCCTGTGTCACCCAGTCCCCTGTGCCACCCAGCCCTGTGTCACCCAGTCCCCTGTGTCACCCAGTCCCCTGTGTCACCCAGTCCTGTGTCACCCAGTCCCCTGTGCCACCCAGTCCCCTGTGCCACCCAGCCCTGTGTCACCCAGTCCCCTGTGTCACCCAGTCCTGTGTCACCCAGTCCCCTGTGCCACCCAGTCCCCTGTGCCACCCAGCCCTGTGTCACCCAGTCCCCTGTGCCACCCAGCCCTGTGTCACCCAGTCCCCAGTGCCACCCAGCCCTGTGTCATCCAGTCCCCTGTGCCACCCAGCCCTGTGTCACCCAGTCCCCTGTGTCACCCAGTCCTGGGTCACCCAGTCCCCTGTGCCACCCAGTCCTGTGTCACCCAGTCCCCTGTGTCACCCAGTCCTGAGTCACCCAGTCCCCTGTGTCACCCAGCCCTGTGTCACCCAGTCCCCTGTGCCACCCAGTCCTGTGTCACCCAGTCCCCTGTGTCACCCAGTCCCCTGTGTCACCCAGCCCTGTGTCACCCAGTCCCCTGTGCCACCCAGCCCTGTGTCACCCAGTCCTGTGTCACCCAGTCCCCTGTGTCACCCAGTCCCCTGTGCCACCCAGTCCCCTGTGCCACCCAGCCCTGTGTCACCCAGTCCCCTGTGTCACCCAGTCCTGTGTCACCCAGTCCCCTGTGTCACCCAGCCCTGTGTCACCCAGTCCCCTGTGCCACCCAGCCCTGTGTCACCCAGTCCCCTGTGCCACCCAGTCCTGTGTCACCCAGTCCCCTGTGCCACCCAGCCCTGTGTCACCCAGTCCCCTGTGCCACCCAGCCCTGTGTCACCCAGTCCCCTGTGCCACCCAGCCCTGTGTCACCCAGTCCCCAGTGCCACCCAGCCCTGTGTCATCCAGTCCCCAGTGTCACCCAGTCCTGTGTCACCCAGTCCCCTGTGTCACCCAGCCCTGTGTCACCCAGTCCCCTGTGCCACCCAGTCCTGTGTCACCCAGTCCCCTGTGTCACCCAGTCCTGTGTCACCCAGTCCCCTGTGTCACCCAGCCCTGTGTCACCCAGTCCCCTGTGCCACCCAGCCCTGTGTCACCCAGTCCCCTGTGTCACCCAGTCCCCTGTGTCACCCAGTCCTGTGTCACCCAGTCCCCTGTGCCACCCAGTCCCCTGTGCCACCCAGCCCTGTGTCACCCAGTCCCCTGTGTCACCCAGTCCTGTGTCACCCAGTCCCCTGTGCCACCCAGTCCCCTGTGCCACCCACCCCTGTGTCACCCAGTCCCCTGTGCCACCCAGCCCTGTGTCACCCAGTCCCCAGTGCCACCCAGCCCTGTGTCATCCAGTCCCCTGTGCCACCCAGCCCTGTGTCACCCAGTCCCCTGTGTCACCCAGTCCTGGGTCACCCAGTCCTGTGTCACCCAGTCCCCTGTGTCACCCAGTCCTGAGTCACCCAGTCCCCTGTGTCACCCAGCCCTGTGTCACCCAGTCCCCTGTGCCACCCAGTCCTGTGTCACCCAGTCCCCTGTGTCACCCAGTCCTGTGTCACCCAGTCCCCTGTGTCACCCAGCCCTGTGTCACCCAGTCCCCTGTGCCACCCAGCCCTGTGTCACCCAGTCCTGTGTCACCCAGTCCCCTGTGTCACCCAGTCCCCTGTGTCACCCAGTCCCCTGTGCCACCCAGTCCCCTGTGCCACCCAGCCCTGTGTCACCCAGTCCTGTGTCACCCAGTCCCCTGTGTCACCCAGTCCTGTGTCACCCAGTCCCCTGTGCCACCCAGTCCCCTGTGCCGCCCAGCCCTGTGTCACCCAGTCCCCTGTGTCACCCAGTCCTGGGTCACCCAGTCCCCTGTGCCACCCAGTCCTGTGTCACCCAGTCCCCTGTGTCACCCAGTCCTGTGTCACCCAGTCCCCTGTGCCACCCAGTCCCCTGTGCCACCCAGCCCTGTGTCACCCAGTCCCCTGTGTCACCCAGTCCTGTGTCACCCAGTCCCCTGTGCCACTCAGTCCCCTGTGCCACCCAGCCCTGTGTCACCCAGTCCCCTGTGCCACCCAGCCCTGTGTCACCCAGTCCCCAGTGCCACCCAGCCCTGTGTCATCCAGTCCCCTGTGCCACCCAGCCCTGTGTCACCCAGTCCCCTGTGTCACCCAGTCCTGGGTCACCCAGTCCCCTGTGACACCCAGTCCTGTGTCACCCAGTCCCCTGTGTCACCCAGTCCTGAGTCACCCAGTCCCCTGTGTCACCCAGCCCTGTGTCACCCAGTCCCCTGTGCCACCCAGTCCTGTGTCACCCAGTCCCCTGTGTCACCCAGTCCTGTGTCACCCAGTCCCCTGTGTCACCCAGCCCTGTGTCACCCAGTCCCCTGTGCCACCCAGCCCTGTGTCACCCAGTCCTGTGTCACCCAGTCCCCTGTGTCACCCAGTCCCCTGTGTCACCCAGTCCCCTTTGCCACCCAGCCCTGTGTCACCCAGTCCTGTGTCACCCAGTCCCCTGTGTCACCCAGTCCCCTGTGTCACCCAGCCCTGTGTCACCCAGTCCCCTGTGCCACCCAGCCCTGTGTCACCCAGTCCCCTGTGTCACCCAGTCCTGGGTCACCCAGTCCCCTGTGCCACCCAGTCCCCTGTGCCGCCCAGCCCTGTGTCACCCAGTCCCCTGTGTCACCCAGTCCTGGGTCACCCAGTCCCCTGTGCCACCCAGTCCTGTGTCACCCAGTCCCCTGTGTCACCCAGTCCTGTGTCACCCAGTCCCCTGTGTCACCCAGCCCTGTGTCACCCAGTCCCCTGTGCCACCCAGTCCTGTGTCACCCAGTCCCCTGTGTCACCCAGTCCCCTGTGTCACCCAGTCCCCTGTGTCACCCAGCCCTGTGTCACCCAGTCCCCTGTGCCACCCAGTCCCCTGTGTCACCCAGTCCCCTGTGTCACCCAGTCCTGTGTCACCCAGTCCCCTGTGTCACCCAGTCCCCTGTGCCACCCAGTCCCCTGTGCCACCCAGCCCTGTGTCACCCAGTCCTGTGTCACCCAGTCCTGTGTCACCCAGTCCCCTGTGTCACCCAGTCCTGTGTCACCCAGTCCCCTGTGTCACCCAGTCCTGTGTCACCCAGTCCCCTGTGCCACCCAGTCCCCTGTGTCACCCAGTCCCCTGTGTCACCCAGTCCCCTGTGTCACCCAGTCCTGTGTCACCCAGTCCCCTGTGCCACCCAGCCCTGTGTCACCCAGTCCCCTGTGTCACCCAGTCCTGTGTCACCCAGTCCCCTGTGTCACCCAGTCCTGTGTCACCCAGTCCCCTGTGCCACCCAGTCCCCTGTGCCACCCAGCCCTGTGTCACCCAGCCTTGTGTCACCCAGCCTTGTGTTACCCAGTCCTGTGTCACCCAGTCCCCTGTGTGACCCAGCCTTGTGTCACCCAGTCCTGTGTCACCCAGTCCTGTGTCACCCAGTCCCCTGTGCCACCCAGCCTTGTGTCACCCAGTCCTGTGTCACCCAGTCCCCTGTGTCACCCAGCCCTGTGTCACCCAGCCCTGTGTCACCCAGTACCCTTTGTCACTCAGTCCCCTGTGTCACCCAGCCCTGTGTCACCCAGTCCCCTGTGTCACTCAGTCCCCTGTGTCACCCAGCCCTGTGTCACCCAGCCCTGTGTCACCCAGTCCCCTGTGTCACCCAGCCCTGTGTCACCCAGCCCTGTGTCACTCAGTCCCCTGTGTCACTCAGTCCCCTGTGTCACCCAGTCCCCTGTGTCACCCAGCCCTGTGTCACCCAGTCCCCTGTGTCACCCAGTCCCCTGTGTCACCCAGTCCCCTGTGTCACCCAGCCCTGTGTCACCCAGCCCTGTGTCAACCAGCCCCCTGCTGTCACCCAGTCCCCCGTGTCACCCAGCCCTCTATCACCCAGTCCCATGTGTCACCCAGTCCCCTGCTGTCACCCAGCCCTGTGTCACCCAGCCCTGTGTCACCCAGTCCCCTGCTGTCACCTAGTCCCCTGCTGTCACCCAGCCCTCTGTCACCCAGCCCTCTGTCATCCAGTCCCATGTGTCACCCAGTCCCATGTGTCACCCAGTCCTCTGTGTCACCCAGTCCCCTCTGTCACCCAGCCCTCTGTCACCCAGTCCCCTGTGTCACCCAGTCCCCTGTGCCACCCAGTCCTGTGTCACCCAGTCCCCTGTGTCACCCAGTCCTGTGTCACCCAGTCCCCTGTGTCACCCAGCCCTGTGTGACCCAGTCCCCTGTGCCACCCAGCCCTGTGTCACCCAGTCCTGTGTCACCCAGTCCCCTGTGTCACCTAGTCCCCTGTGCCACCCAGTCCCCTGTGCCACCCAGCCCTGTGTCACCCAGTCCTGTGTCACCCAGTCCCCTGTGTCACCCAGTCCTGTGTCACCCAGTCCCCTGTGCCACCCAGTCCCCTGTGCCGCCCAGCCCTGTGTCACCCAGTCCCCTGTGTCACCCAGTCCTGGGTCACCCAGTCCCCTGTGCCACCCAGTCCTGTGTCACCCAGTCCCCTGTGTCACCCAGTCCTGTGTCACCCAGTCCCCTGTGTCACCCAGCCCTGTGTCACCCAGTCCCCTGTGCCACCCAGTCCTGTGTCACCCAGTCCCCTGTGTCACCCAGTCCCCTGTGTCACCCAGTCCCCTGTGTCACCCAGCCCTGTGTCACCCAGTCCCCTGTGTCACCCAGTCCCCTGTGTCACCCAGTCCCCTGTGCCACCCAGTCCCCTGTGCCACCCAGCCCTGTGTCACCCAGTCCCCTGTGTCACCCAGTCCTGTGTCACCCAGTCCCCTGTGTCACCCAGTCCTGTGTCACCCAGTCCCCTGTGTCACCCAGTCCTGTGTCACCCAGTCCCCTGTGCCACCCAGTCCCCTGTGTCACCCAGTCCCCTGTGTCACCCAGTCCTGTGTCACCCAGTCCCCTGTGTCACCCAGTCCCCTGTGCCACCCAGTCCCCTGTGCCACCCAGCCCTGTGTCACCCAGTCCCCTGTGTCACCCAGTCCTGTGTCACCCAGTCCCCTGTGTCACCCAGTCCTGTGTCACCCAGTCCCCTGTGCCACCCAGTCCCCTGTGCCACCCAGCCCTGTGTCACCCAGCCTTGTGTCACCCAGCCTTGTGTTACCCAGTCCTGTGTCACCCAGTCCCCTGTGTGACCCAGCCTTGTGTCACCCAGTCCTGTGTCACCCAGTCCTGTGTCACCCAGTCCCCTGTGCCACCCAGCCTTGTGTCACCCAGTCCTGTGTCACCCAGTCCCCTGTGTCACCCAGCCCTGTGTCACCCAGCCCTGTGTCACCCAGTACCCTGTGTCACTCAGTCCCCTGTGTCACCCAGCCCTGTGTCACCCAGTCCCCTGTGTCACTCAGTCCCCTGTGTCACCCAGCCCTGTGTCACCCAGCCCCCTGTGTCACCCAGTCCCCTGTGTCACCCAGTCCCCTGTGTCACTCAGTCCCCTGTGTCACCCAGCCCTGTGTCACCCAGTCCCCTGTGTCACCCAGTCCCCTGTGTCACCCAGCCCTGTGTCACCGAGCCCTGTGTCACCCAGCCCCCTGTGTCACCCAGCCCTGTGTCACTCAGTCCCCTGTGTCACCCAGTCCCCTGTGTCACCCAGCCCTGTGTCACCCAGTCCCCTGTGTCACCCAGTCCTGTGTCACCCAGTCCCCTGTGCCACCCAGTCCCCTGTGCCACCCAGCCCTGTGTCACCCAGTCCCCTGTGCCACCCAGCCCTGTGTCACCCAGTCCCCAGTGCCACCCAGCCCTGTGTCATCCAGTCCCCTGTGCCACCCAGCCCTGTGTCACCCAGTCCCCTGTGTCACCCAGTCCTGGGTCACCCAGTCCCCTGTGCCACCCAGTCCTGTGTCACCCAGTCCCCTGTGTCACCCAGTCCTGAGTCACCCAGTCCCCTGTGTCACCCAGCCCTGTGTCACCCAGTCCCCTGTGCCACCCAGTCCTGTGTCACCCAGTCCCCTGTGTCACCCAGTCCTGTGTCACCCAGTCCCCTGTGTCACCCAGCCCTGTGTCACCCAGTCCCCTGTGCCACCCAGCCCTGTGTCACCCAGTCCTGTGTCACCCAGTCCCCTGTGTCACCCAGTCCCCTGTGTCACCCAGTCCCCTGTGCCACCCAGTCCCCTGTGCCACCCAGCCCTGTGTCACCCAGTCCTGTGTCACCCAGTCCCCTGTGTCACCCAGTCCTGTGTCACCCAGTCCCCTGTGCCACCCAGTCCCCTGTGCCGCCCAGCCCTGTGTCACCCAGTCCCCTGTGTCACCCAGTCCTGGGTCACCCAGTCCCCTGTGCCACCCAGTCCTGTGTCACCCAGTCCCCTGTGTCACCCAGTCCTGTGTCACCCAGTCCCCTGTGTCACCCAGTCCCCTGTGCCACCCAGTCCCCTGTGCCACCCAGCCCTGTGTCACCCAGTCCCCTGTGTCACCCAGTCCTGTGTCACCCAGTCCCCTGTGCCACTCAGTCCCCTGTGCCACCCAGCCCTGTGTCACCCAGTCCCCTGTGCCACCCAGCCCTGTGTCACCCAGTCCCCAGTGCCACCCAGCCCTGTGTCATCCAGTCCCCTGTGCCACCCAGCCCTGTGTCACCCAGTCCTGGGTCACCCAGTCCCCTGTGCCACCCAGTCCTGTGTCACCCAGTCCCCTGTGTCACCCAGTCCTGAGTCACCCAGTCCCCTGTGTCACCCAGCCCTGTGTCACCCAGTCCCCTGTGCCACCCAGTCCTGTGTCACCCAGTCCCCTGTGTCACCCAGTCCTGTGTCACCCAGTCCCCTGTGTCACCCAGCCCTGTGTCACCCAGTCCCCTGTGCCACCCAGCCCTGTGTCACCCAGTCCTGTGTCACCCAGTCCCCTGTGTCACCCAGTCCCCTGTGTCACCCAGCCCTGTGTCACCCAGTCCCCTGTGCCACCCAGCCCTGTGTCACCCAGTCCCCTGTGTCACCCAGTCCTGGGTCACCCAGTCCCCTGTGCCACCCAGTCCCCTGTGCCGCCCAGCCCTGTGTCACCCAGTCCCCTGTGTCACCCAGTCCTGGGTCACCCAGTCCCCTGTGCCACCCAGTCCTGTGTCACCCAGTCCCCTGTGTCACCCAGTCCTGTGTCACCCAGTCCCCTGTGTCACCCAGCCCTGTGTCACCCAGTCCCCTGTGCCACCCAGTCCTGTGTCACCCAGTCCCCTGTGTCACCCAGTCCCCTGTGTCACCCAGCCCTGTGTCACCCAGTCCCCTGTGCCACCCAGTCCCCTGTGTCACCCAGTCCCCTGTGTCACCCAGTCCCCTGTGTCACCCAGTCCTGTGTCACCCAGTCCCCTGTGTCACCCAGTCCCCTGTGCCACCCAGTCCCCTGTGCCACCCAGCCCTGTGTCACCCAGTCCTGTGTCACCCAGTCCTGTGTCACCCAGTCCCCTGTGTCACCCAGTCCCCTGTGTCACCCAGTCCCCTGTGTCACCCAGTCCTGTGTCACCCAGTCCCCTGTGTCACCCAGTCCCCTGTGCCACCCAGTCCCCTGTGCCACCCAGCCCTGTGTCACCCAGTCCCCTGTGTCACCCAGTCCTGTGTCACCCAGTCCCCTGTGTCACCCAGTCCTGTGTCACCCAGTCCCCTGTGCCACCCAGTCCCCTGTGCCACCCAGCCCTGTGTCACCCAGCCTTGTGTCACCCAGCCTTGTGTTACCCAGTCCTGTGTCACCCAGTCCCCTGTGTGACCCAGCCTTGTGTCACCCAGTCCTGTGTCACCCAGTCCTGTGTCACCCAGTCCCCTGTGCCACCCAGCCTTGTGTCACCCAGTCCTGTGTCACTCAGTCCCCTGTGTCACCCAGCCCTGTGTCACCCAGTCCCCTGTGTCACTCAGTCCCCTGTGTCACCCAGCCCTGTGTCACCCAGTCCCCTGTGTCACCCAGTCCCCTGTGTCACCCAGCCCTGTGTCACCCAGCCCTGTGTCACTCAGTCCCCTGTGTCACTCAGTCCCCTGTGTCACCCAGTCCCCTGTGTCACCCAGCCCTGTGTCACCCAGTCCCCTGTGTCACCCAGTCCCCTGTGTCACCCAGTCCCCTGTGTCACCCAGCCCTGTGTCACCCAGCCCTGTGTCAACCAGCCCCCTGCTGTCACCCAGTCCCCCGTGTCACCCAGCCCTCTATCACCCAGTCCCATGTGTCACCCAGTCCCCTGCTGTCACCCAGCCCTGTGTCACCCAGCCCTGTGTCACCCAGTCCCCTGCTGTCACCTAGTCCCCTGCTGTCACCCAGCCCTCTGTCACCCAGCCCTCTGTCATCCAGTCCCATGTGTCACCCAGTCCCATGTGTCACCCAGTCCTCTGTGTCACCCAGTCCCCTCTGTCACCCAGCCCTCTGTCACCCAGTCCCCTGTGTCACCCAGTCCCCTGTGCCACCCAGTCCTGTGTCACCCAGTCCCCTGTGTCACCCAGTCCTGTGTCACCCAGTCCCCTGTGTCACCCAGCCCTGTGTCACCCAGTCCCCTGTGCCACCCAGCCCTGTGTCACCCAGTCCTGTGTCACCCAGTCCCCTGTGTCACCTAGTCCCCTGTGCCACCCAGTCCCCTGTGCCACCCAGCCCTGTGTCACCCAGTCCTGTGTCACCCAGTCCCCTGTGTCACCCAGTCCTGTGTCACCCAGTCCCCTGTGCCACCCAGTCCCCTGTGCCGCCCAGCCCTGTGTCACCCAGTCCCCTGTGTCACCCAGTCCTGGGTCACCCAGTCCCCTGTGCCACCCAGTCCTGTGTCACCCAGTCCCCTGTGTCACCCAGTCCCCTGTGTCACCCAGCCCTGTGTCACCCAGTCCCCTGTGCCACCCAGTCCTGTGTCACCCAGTCCCCTGTGTCACCCAGTCCCCTGTGTCACCCAGTCCCCTGTGTCACCCAGCCCTGTGTCACCCAGTCCCCTGTGTCACCCAGTCCCCTGTGTCACCCAGTCCTGTGTCACCCAGTCCCCTGTGTCACCCAGTCCCCTGTGCCACCCAGTCCCCTGTGCCACCCAGCCCTGTGTCACCCAGTCCCCTGTGTCACCCAGTCCTGTGTCACCCAGTCCCCTGTGTCACCCAGTCCTGTGTCACCCAGTCCCCTGTGTCACCCAGTCCTGTGTCACCCAGTCCCCTGTGCCACCCAGTCCCCTGTGTCACCCAGTCCCCTGTGTCACCCAGTCCTGTGTCACCCAGTCCCCTGTGTCACCCAGTCCCCTGTGCCACCCAGTCCCCTGTGCCACCCAGCCCTGTGTCACCCAGTCCCCTGTGTCACCCAGTCCTGTGTCACCCAGTCCCCTGTGTCACCCAGTCCCCTGTGCCACCCAGCCCTGTGTCACCCAGCCTTGTGTCACCCAGCCTTGTGTTACCCAGTCCTGTGTCACCCAGTCCCCTGTGTGACCCAGCCTTGTGTCACCCAGTCCTGTGTCACCCAGTCCTGTGTCACCCAGTCCCCTGTGCCACCCAGCCTTGTGTCACCCAGTCCTGTGTCACCCAGTCCCCTGTGTCACCCAGCCCTGTGTCACCCAGCCCTGTGTCACCCAGTACCCTGTGTCACTCAGTCCCCTGTGTCACCCAGCCCTGTGTCACACAGTCCCCTGTGTCACTCAGTCCCCTGTGTCACCCAGCCCTGTGTCACCCAGTCCCCTGTGTCACCCAGTCCCCTGTGTCACCCAGTCCCCTGTGTCACTCAGTCCCCTGTGTCACCCAGCCCTGTGTCACCCAGTCCCCTGTGTCACCCAGTCCCCTGTGTCACCCAGCCCTGTGTCACCGAGCCCTGTGTCACCCAGCCCCCTGTGTCACCCAGCCCTGTGTCACTCAGTCCCCTGTGTCACTCAGTCCCCTGTGTCACCCAGTCCCCTGTGTCACCCAGCCCTGTGTCACCCAGTCCCCTGTGTCACCCAGTCCCCTGTGTCACCCAGCCCTGTGTCACCAGCCCTCTGTCACCCAGTCCCCTGCTGTTGCCAAGTTCTCTGTCGCCATGTCCTCTGTTACCCAGTCCCCTGCTGTCACCAAGTCCTCTGTCACCCAGTCGCCAAGTCCTCTGTCACCCAGTCCCCTGCTGTCGCCAAGTCCTCTGTCATCCAGTCCCCTGCTGTCGCCAAGTCCTCTGTCACCCAGTCCCCTGCTGTCGCCAAGTCCTCTGTCATCCAGTCCCCTGCTGTCGCCAAGTCCTCTGTCACCCAGTCCCCTGCTGTCGCCAAGTCCTCTGTCACCCAGTCCCCTGCTGTCGCCAAGTCCTCTGTCACCCAGTCCCCTGCTGTCGTGACATGCTGAATCTGGTGACAAGGGACAAGTGGCAAGTGACATTTCTGAGTGTCTACGATGCTCTCCTGTGCCCACTACCTCTGGCCACATGCGGTATTGCATGCAATTGAAGTCAATGTGGAACAAATAATTTTCGTTTCCATTGACTTCAATGGGGAAACTCGCTTTGAAATGCGAGTGCTTTGGATTACGAGAATTCTCCTGGAATGGATTATGCTCGTAATCCGAGGTTCCACTGTAATATATATATATATCTCCCTAGCCCTATGTGCTTTCATATCTGTCTTATCTTTATATAATACGCTCTTTAAATGTTTCTTTAAAATGTCTGGTTTTCTCTTTTATGAACAAGAAAATAATGACGTTATGATCTTGGGCTGGTATAATAATGCTATGGGGCTGGTATGAAATGTTTTCCAGGGCTGGTTTTTACTCCCAGTCCGGCCCTGATGGTGTGGGGGGAGGGGGAGCTAAGCTCAGAGAAGAGCAGAGCATTGTGGGAAATGGAGTTTTCTGTTCCTACAATAGTAATCTCTTCCTGGAACACACACACGGTCTACACTGAATAGAGAGGCTATGAGGAGGACCAACCCTCCACCAAGGTAAGTTCTGCCTTCCTATGGAAGCTCCATGGACTCTGATTTCCAGACACATTTAATATCCCCTTCTAGCCAACTACGTCAAAGTGATTCCTCTCCTCTCTGGCCAACCTGCGTCAAAGTGATCCCCCCCCACCAGCTGCGTCAAAGTGATCCCCCCCCACCAGCTGCGTCAAAGTGATCCCCCCCCACCAGCTGCGTCAAAGTGATTCCTCTCCTCTCTGGCCAACTGCGTCAAAGTGATCCCCCCCACCAGCTGCGTCAAAGTGATCCCCCCCCACCAGCTGCGTCAAAGTGATCCCCCCCCCACCAGCTGCGTCAAAGTGATCCCCCCCCCACCAGCTGCGTCAAAGTGATCCCCCCCCCACCAGCTGCGTCAAAGTGATCCCCCCCCACCAGCTGCGTCAAAGTGATCCCCCCCCCACCAGCTGCGTCAAAGTGATCCCCCCCCCACCAGCTGCGTCAAAGTGATCCCCCCCCACCAGCTGCGTCAAAGTGATCGCCCCCCCCACCAGCTGCGTCAAAGCAATTCCCCTTTTGGCCAACTGCATCATATTGATCCCCCCCCTCTGGCCGGCTGCGTAAAAGCGCCCCCCCCCCCTGGCTAACTGGGTCATATTGACCCCCTCTCTGGCCGACTGCGTCATATTGACCCCCTCTCTGGCCAACTGCGTCAAAGCGCCCCCCCCCCTCTGCCCAACTGTGTCAAAGCGACCCCCCTCTCTGGCCAGCTGCGTCAAAGCAACCCCCCCCCCTCTGCCCAACTGTGTCAAGGCGACCCCCCCCTCTGCCCAACTGTGTCAAAGCGACCCCCCTCTCTGGCCAACTGCGTCAAAGCGCCCCCCCCCCCTCTGCCCAACTGTGTCAAGGCGACCCCCCCCTCTGCCCAACTGTGTCAAAGCGACCCCCCTCTCTGGCCAACTGCGTCAAAGCGCCCCCCCCCCCTCTGCCCAACTGTGTCAAGGCGACCCCCCCTCTGCCCAACTGTGTCAAAGCGACCCCCCTCTCTGGCCAGCTGCGTCAAAGCAACCCCCCCCCCCTCTCTGGCCAACTGCTTCATATTGACCCCCCCCCCCCTCTGGCCAACTGCGTCATATTGACCCCCCCCTCTGGCCAACTGCGTCATATTGACCCCCCCCTCTGGCCAACTGCGTCATATTAACCCCCCCTCTGGCCAACTGCGTCATATTTACACCCCCCCCTCTAGCCGACTGTGTCATATTGATCCCCCCCCCTGGCCAACTGCGTCATATTTACACCCCCCCCCTCTAGCCGACTGTGTCATATTGATCCCCCCCCTCTGGCCGGCTGCGTAAAAGCGCCCCCCCCCCCCGGCCGACTGCGTCATATTGACCCCCTCTCTGGCCAACTGCGTCATATTTACACCCCCCCCCCCCCCCCTCTAGCCGACTGTGTCATATTAACCCCCCCTCTGGCCAACTGCGTCATATTTACACCCCCCCCCCCCCCCCCTCTAGCCGACTGTGTCATATTAACCCCCCCTCTGGCCAACTGCGTCATATTTACACCCCCCCCCCTCTAGCCGACTGTGTCATATTGATCCCCCCCCTGGCCAACTGCGTCATATTTACACCCCCCCCCCTCTAGCCGACTGCGTCATATTGACCCCCTCTCTGGCCAACTGTGTCAAAGCGACCCCCCGCCCCTCTCTGGCCAACTGTGTCAAAGAGACCCCTCTCTTGGTCAGTTGCGTCAAAGCGATCCCCTCTCTGGCCAATTATGTCAAAGCGATTTCCCCCCCCCCCCCTCTCTGGCCAACTGCGTCATATTGACCCCCCCCCCCTCTAGCCGACTGTGTCATATTGATCCCCCTCTCTGGCCAACTGTGTCAAGGCGACCCCCCCCCCCTCTGGCCGGCTGCATCAAAGCGATCCCCTCTCTGGCCAACTACGTCAAAGCGTTTGTTTTTTTTCCCCTCTGGCCAGCTGCGTCAAAGCGCCCCCCCCCCCTCTGGACAACTGCATCATATTGACCCCTCTCTCTGGCTGACTGCGTCAGAGCGACCCCCTCTCTCTGACCAACTGCGTCATATTGACCCCCGCCCCCCCTGGCCGACTGCGTCAAAGCGACCCCCTCTCTCTGGCCAATTGTGTCAAAGCGATTACCCCCCCCCCCCCTCTGGCCAGCAGCATCAAAGCGACCCCCTCTCTGGCCTACTGCTTCATATTGACCCCCCTCTGGCTGACTGCGTCAAACCCCCCCCGGCCAACTGCATCATATTGACTCCCCCTCTCTGGCCTACTGCGTCAAAGCGACCCCCCCCCTCTCTGGCCAACTGCGTAAAAGCCAATAAGCGCCAGCTGGAAGTGAAAACAACCCTGGACAAAAATCAAGCAGTGCACATCCACAATAAGGAAAACAAATACAAAGTATAAGGGTGGACAGCAAAATAGTGATCTATGCCAGTAACAAGGCCAGTAGACAGTGGACAGCAAAATAGTGATCTATGCCAGTAACCAGGCCAGTAGACAGTGGACAGCAAAATAGTGATCTATGCCAGTAACCAGGTGGATCCCCACAAAAAAAAAAAACCCTCAAAGTAATTAATATATATGCAGCGCCCTCTAGAGTGTGCTACTGGTAGTGAAAGTATGTAAAGCATAGCTGGCTCTGAGTAAGTCCTGAGTCTTTCTTTATATCTGGGTCAGGGTTACTAGGGGCCAGGGCAGGGTGACTCATTCTGGCAACTCTCTGGTGCCTCCCCCGGCCTTTACACGCACATGAACTTTAATGGCCTCCCAGCCTTAGTCTGTAGGGTTCAATATTGAGTTGGCCCCGCCCTTTGCAGCTATAACACCTTCACCTCTTCTGAGAAGGCCGTCCACAAGGTTTAGGAGGGTGTCTATGGGAATGTTTGACCGTTCTTCCAGAAGAGCATTTCGTGAGGTCAGGCACTGATGTTGGACGAGAAGGTCTGGCTCACAGTCTCCACTCTAATTCATCCTAAAGATATTTTATCAGGTTGAGGTCAGGACTCTGTGCAGGCCAGTCAAGTTCCTCCACCCCAAACTCACTCATCCATGTCTTTATGGACCTTGCTTTGTGCACTGGTGCGCAGTCATGTTGGAACAGGAAGGGGCCGTCCCCCAAACTGTTCCCACAAAGTTGGGAGCATGAAATTGTCCAAAATGTCTTGGCATGTTGAAGCCTTAAGCCTTCCCTTTACTGGAACTAAGAGGCCAAGCCCAACCCCTGAAAAACAACCCCCCACCATAATCCCCCCTCCACCAAATGATTTGGACCAGTGCACAAAGCAAAAATGACCAACTGAGCAGGATTGCTTGTGACATTATTGACCTAATATGGCCGTGTTGGGTCAATGGGGCCCACAAGGCCAATGTTGAGTCAATGGGGCCCACAAGGCCAATGTTGAGTCAATGGGGCCCACAAGGCCAATGTTGAGTCAATGGGGCCCACAAGGCCAATGTTGGGTCAATGGGGCCCACAAGGCCAATGTTGAGTCAATGGGGCCCACAAGGCCAATGTTGGGTCAATGGGGCCCACAAGGCCAATGTTGGGTCAATGGGGCCCACAAGGCCAATGTTGAGTCAATGGGGCCCACAAGGCCAATGTTGAGTCAGTGGGGCCCACAAGGCCAATGTTGAGTCAGTGGGGCCCACAAGGCCAATGTTGAGTCAATGGGGCCCACAAGGCCAATGTTGAGTCAATGGGGCCCACAAGGCCAATGTTGGGTCAATGGGGCCCACAAGGCCAATGTTGAGTCAATGGGGCCCACAAGGCCAATGTTGAGTCAATGGGGCCCACAAGGCCAATGTTGTTTCAATGGGGCCCACAAGGCCAATGTTGAGTCAATGGGGCCCACAAGGCCAATGTTGGGCCTCAGTTCATTGGGTAGAAGTGACCGCTTCCTTCCAAGTTCTGACCAAGCCAGAGCTCATCCTTCGTCACCATTACCACACATAAGGTGTCTGTGGTGTCCACCAACCAACCATCATATTCCAACTGAAAACGACCTCTTGGGAATGGGAGTGTGAATGTGATTGGTGGCTCTGGGGTAACACTGACAGTTCATATTACGGATTAATGGACTTTCTACATGTTTTCTATCTTAATAAACAATCCTGAGAGTCTAATCTTCTCGCTTTCCTCTTTTTTTGCTCCCAGCCATGGCGTCTTCTCATCTGAAAGTGTTGCTGGAATGTTCCATCTGCCGTGCGGTTTATACGGACCCCGTCAGCCTGAAATGTGGACACAGCTTCTGCTGGGACTGTATTCATTGCTGGCTGGATACACAGGAGGGGTCCGGAAGTTACTCCTGTCCGGAATGTAGAGATGAGTTCCTCAGACGGCCTTCACTGAGGAGGAACGTAACGTTGCATAACGTAGTGGAGAGTGTCATGTCTGCTGAGCCCGGTGAGGAGGACACCGGGGTCTCCTGTATTCACACTCCAGTACCTGCTGTTAGATCCTGTCTACATTGTGAAGCTTCTCTGAGTGACGATCACCGGAGAGTTCAGTCGTCCAGGCCACGCCCCCAACCTACCTCCACATTACAGCGCTCATACCACCCTGCTGGAGGACCAAACGTTGGGGCTGTACAGCAACCACAGAGGCTGTCGGTGTTTGCGGATATCTTACTGGACGTGGGCACAGCCGGTAACCGTCTACAAATATCAGAAGATTTGAAAACGATCACCTCGTTGGATGAGAACCTGGATCGTCTAGAAACGCCCGAGAGATTTCAGAGTCCTCAGGTGTTGAGCAGTCAGACTTTCTCCTCGGGGCGACATTACTGGGACGTGGACGTGGAAGAATCGGGGTACTGGAGAATCGGGATGTGTTACCCCAGTATAGGCAGGAGGGGAGATCAGTCGGAGGTTGGATACAATAGAAAGTCCTGGTGTTTGAAGGGAAAGTGGGTCAGTGAGTATTCGGTGATGCATAACGGCTATAAGATCCCGGTCCCCGTGCCTTTGGATGACTCCATTTACAAAATCAGGATCGATCTGGATTATGAGGCCGGGAGGATCTCCTTTTATGATCTGTGTGACCCGATCCGACACCTCCACACCTTCACCACCACCTTCACCGAGCCCCTCCATGCTGCCTTATATATTTTGGAAGGTTCTACAAAGATATGTGGGGGGAATCAGATGTGAGAAATCTGCCCAGAGACTGGTGACATCACAGGGCGGAGAATCTGATTGCAATACTCAGCCAATGGGAGGAAACATGGGACAAGAAACAACACTACTAATATTTAGTGTTCTGTAATGATGAAGACGTTGTGTAGCTTCTCCAAGCCACTACTTCAGCTCCACAAATGTCGGGAAGATACCCCATCTATTATAGGAACACCTGAGGGCCCATTGACCCAACGTTGGCCTTGTGAGCCCATTGGCCCAACGTTGGCCTTGTGAGCCCATTGGCCTTGTGGTCTCATTGACCCAAAACAGCCTTGTGGGCTCATTGACTCAACACTGGCCTTGTGAGCCCACTGACCCAACGTTGGCCTTGTGGGCTCATTGACCCAAAACAGCCTTGTGGGCTCATTGATTCAACACTGGCCTTGTGAGCCCATTGACCCAACGTTGGCCTTGTGGGCCCATTGGCCTTGTGGGCTCATTGACTCAACACTGGCCTTGTGAGCCCATTGACCCAACGTTGGCCTTGTGGGCCCATTGGCCCAACGTTGGCCTTGTGAGCTCATTGACCTAACATGGCCTTGTGATGTACATGGTTGAAGATGTGAATTGTCAAATCACAGAGAGATGGTAGAACGGCATTATATGTGGTAGTACGATGATGAAGAAGGCCCCCAACCGCTATTCAAGGATGGTTGTTCCATTTGACAGAGATTCATTCTTGAGAGGACAACTGTTTTTCGAGAGTCAAGGCCATCTACATCACAATAGAACTACCACCCCGAAACATGGGTGAGGGCCTTTTCGACACCTTCTTCCCCGTCCTGCTCTTGGTAAGCTAAAGAACGTCTTCAACACGACAGGACAAGTCCAGTTGAGTGCAGCTAAGTGTTGGAGAATAAAAGGGACTGGGAATCCTAAGCGAGGTCAGTGACCCCCGACCCCCCAAAAAAATCTCCCATAGACTTTCATTGGGGTTCAGGTGCAATGTTCGAGGTTTGCAGAATTCCCGAGTTCAGCAAACGTCTAGTGATCTGAAGTGTGGTATGCTTAGTCATCACTTGTTATGTACGGGGGAGGGGCGAGGGGTTTATATCTGTTGACTATCAATGTTATTTTTTACTTTCTATAATAATAAATGATAAACAGATGTCGGCAAATCACTGATTTATTATAGTTGCATTCTGTGTGTGATTGGACCTTTTTTTGAATTTGGAGTGCGCAAAGCCCAACATTTACCTGTTACTAACCATCTACACTACAGCTTGAGGCCGAGGTTCCTCACACGTGGGAGGCCTACAGGTTGGGGCCGAGGTTCCTCACACATGGGAGGCCTACAGGTTGAGGCCGAGGTTCCTCACACGTGGGAGGCCTACAGGTTGGTGCAGAGGTTCCTCACACGTGGGAGGCCTACAGGGAGAGCCAAGGTTCCTCACATGTGGGAGGCCTACAGGTTGAGACCGAGGTTCCTCACACGTGGGAGGCCTACAGGTTGAGACCGAGGTTCCTCACACGTGGGAGGCCTACAGGTTGAGGCCGAGGTTCCTCACACGTGGGAGGCCTACAGGTTGAGGCGGAGGTTCCTCACACGTGGGAGGCCTACAGGTTGAGGCCGAGGTTCCTCACACATGGGAGGCCTACAGGTTGGGGCCGAGGTTCCTCACACGTGGGGGGCCTACAGGGAGTGGCCGAGGTTCCTCACACATGGGAGGCCTACAGGTTGGGGCTGAGGTTCCTCACACGTGGGAGGCCTACAGGGAGAGCCGAGGTTCCTCACACATGGGAGGCCTACAGGTTGGGGCTGAGGTTCCTCACACGTGGGAGGCCTACAGGGAGAGCCGAGGTTCCTCACACGTGGGAGGCCTACAGGTTGATGCCAAGGTTCCTCACACATGGGAGGCCTACAGGTTTGGGCCGAGGTTCCTCACACGTGGGAGGCCTACAGGTTGAGGCCAAGGTTCCTCACACGTGGGAGGCCTACAGGGAGAGGACAAGGTTCCTTACAGTGGGGGCCTACAGGGAGAGGACAAGGTTCCTTACAGTGGGGGCCTACAGGGAGAGGACAAGGTTCCTTACAGTGGGGGCCTACAGGGAGAGCCGAGGTTCCTCACACGTGGGAGGCCTACAGGTTGGGGCCGAGGTTCCTCACACGTGGGAGGCCTACAGGGAGAGGCCGAGGTTCCTCACACGTGGGAGGCCTACAGGTTGGGGCCGAGGTTCCTCACACGTGGGAGGCCTACAGGGAGAGGCCGAGGTTCCTCACACGTGGGAGGCCTACAGGTTTGGGCCGAGGTTCCTCACACGTGGGAGGCCTACAGGTTTGGGCCAAGGTTCCTCACACATGGGAGGCCTACAGGTTGAGGCCGAGGTTCCTCACACGTGGGAGGCCTACAGGTTTGGGCCAAGGTTCCTCACACGTGGGAGGCCTACAGGTTGATGCCAAGGTTCCTCACACGTGGGAGGCCTACACATAGTTGCCAACAGTCCCGAGACAATCCCGAGTTTGGGACCCTCGTCCCGAATTAAGCTTGTCACGATTATTTTCCCAGGATTTTGCTTTTGCCCCAGGAAAATCGGGAATGTTTTAGGCTGAAAACGGCAGCGGCTACACAAAAAATGGCTGCCGCCACTGCCACGAGTGTTGTTTGCCCCTTGTGTTCAGTGCGGAGTAGACTGGCACAGCCAATCAGCTTCTTTCCCCACTCTCCACTGAACACAAGGAAGCACAAGCCAGGAAGCCTGCTGCACCCGCCGCCGCCAACAACCCTCCGCCCCCACCGTGTGTCCGATGAGCGGGGATGGAAGGACCGGGGCTCCGCTGGCTGGGGACACCATGAAAATATAGTCCGGCTGCTCGGTAATGCGGAGATCTCAGCCTCCCTGTGATGTTCCTCCCTCCATGAACAAATAACCGTTAGACGTGATTAACCCCTGAGGAGCCGCACTGTCCCCCGTCACCAATCCACTTCTCCGCACTTCCTATAGTGACATTATGTACCCAGCGGTGATCCCCCCCCTCCCTCCATTATTCCCTCCGCACTCTGCTCCTTCCCGCGCCCTGTCACCCTCTGCTGTCACTGAGCTAGATTCAGGTAGGGGCGCGCATAGTTACGGCGGTGCAGCGTATCGTATTTACGCTATGCCGACGCAACTTACAGGAGCAAGTGCAGTATTCACAAAGCACTTGCTCCGTAAATTGTGGCGGTGTAGCGTAAATGGGGCTGGCGTAAGCCCGCGTAATTCAAATGTGGAAGGGGGGGGCGTGTTTTATGTAAATAATGGATGACCTGACGTGATTGACGTGTTTTACGAATGGCGCATGCGCCATCCGTGTACATATCCCAGTGTGCATTGCTCCCGAGTACGCCGCAACGACGTATTGGTTTTGACGTGAACGTAAATTACGTCCAGCCCTATTCGCGAAACGACTTACGCAAACGACGTAAAAAATTCAGATTTCGACGCGGGAACGACGTTCATACTTAACATTGGCTGCGCCTCCTAATAGCAGGAGCAACGTTACGTCGGAAAAGCCTTAATGCAAACGACGTAAATAAATTGCGCCGGCCGTACGTACGTTTGTGAATCGGCGTATCTAGGTAATTTGCATATTCTACTCCGAAAACGCCCCTAGCGGCCAACGTAATATTGCACACAATTATACGCCGCCGCATTCAAGCCTATCTGCCTTTGAGAATCGGCGTAACGATACGCCGACGCAGATTTGAAATTACGGCGGCGTATCTGGAGTTACGCCGCCTTTTACGGTAACTCCACTGTCATCCTCGGAGTCACATGTGCAAAAAGTGGGGGAGGAGAGAGTAGTCTGACTTGGGTTGTGGAGCTCTCGCCGCACAGGCGCAGTGCTCCCATCTCACACATCGGACTCGCTCGGCCAGCCATGAGTCTCTTCCAAGGTCCGGGTCACATGACGACATCGGCCGGGGGTGTGGTCAGAGCGGAGGGAGGGACCTGTAATCTGAGATCCGCCCCACTTCCACCCCAGGGCCCCGCCCCCGGCTTCTCCTGTCGGTGTCACGCGTTCGGACCGCACCAGTCTGTCTGGGGACTCACTCACCCGGGAAAGTCAGGTGACGCCCTGTGAGGGCGGTGATTGGCTCCTGTCTCAGACCTTCCCCGAGGCATACGATGAGTGACTCCGCCCCCCACCTAGGTGGGAGTGGTGCACTCGGCACGTGACCCCGGTAATGAGCTTCCCCTCACCCGGATGTATAGTGTTTCCGAGCTCCTTATAAACCCCGCCCCGGGCACAGACGGGCAACTCATAGGGAGCAATCCGTCCAATCACAACCCGCTCTATATATCCTCCCGCCTTCTCTCTATGTCTTCTATAACTCCTATCTATAGATAAATCCGCACTATCCGTCACCCGCACACCCCGATATCACCCGCCGGGCTACCCACAACTCCCCGCGACATCTATGCAAATATCGGGGCGGAGACATCGCGTCCTATCCACACAGATCACCGGGGGGCGGGGCGACAGAGCCTGAGGGGGCGGATATCTCCACTCTTCACACACCCACCTATCATCGACTCCCTGAGACATCTATGCAAATATCGGGGCGGAGACATCGCGTCCTATCCACACAGATCACCGGGGGGCGGGGCGACAGAGCCTGAGGGGGCGGATATCTCCACTCTTCACACACCCACCTATCATCGACTCCCTGAGACATCTATGCAAATATCGGGGCGGAGACATCGCGTCCTATCCACTTAGATCACCGGGGGGCAGGGCGACAGAGCCTGAGGGGGCGGATACCTGTCACTCTTCCCACTCCCATCTATCATCGACTCCCTGACACAGCGATAGGGGCGGAGACACTTAGATCATTGAGGGGGGGGGGCGGATACCTGTCGCTCTTCACACACACACACACCCACCTATCATCGACTCCCTGAGACAGCTATGCAAATATAGAGGGCGGAGACATCGCGTCCTATACACTCAGATCATTGTAGGGGGCGGGGCGACAGAGCCTGAGGGGGCGGATACTTGTCACTCCTCCCACCTATCAACAACTCCCTGAGATAGCTATGAGGGGGCGGAGACATTGCGTCCTATACACTCAGATCATTGTAGGGGGGCGGATACCTGTCGCCTATCAAATTGAATGGCCCTATTGACAGAAGGAGGAGGGCGGGGACTGCGTAGGGCGGGGTTGGGTGGCGTGTAAATATGTAAGCGGGCGGGACTTCAGTGATAGAGGCGGAGTCAGGATCTAATGGGGGGGGGGGGCGGAGTTTATCACGCGCAATGGGTTGAGGACACCGGAAGTGGCTGACTGTCCTCTCTTCTACTTCCGGGTCACTTCTATTTCTATCATGGCGGTCAGGCAGTTGTTTGCAGCGGCAGAGGTGAGACTCCCTGTGTGGTAAAGCTGTATAGAGGGTGTCCCCTCTGAGGGGAAGCAGCATGCTCCCAGTGAAGGTCAGATCTCCTCATTCTGTGACCTGTCAGTAATTCTTCTCTCTCTCTGTCTCCATAGAGATGTGTCTGGGGTTCCTCCCTCCTCCGGAGGTCACTCTCCTCCTCCTCCTCCGTCCTCCAACAGGCCGCCAACAGCCAGGTGAGTGTGCCGTACCGCGGGGGCGGAGCCCCGCCACCCCTAACCGCCAATTAGCATTCATCCCATCCCTCTCGGAGCCGTTCCTGTTTAATAACCCATTTTTAGGCCTGAAAATGACATAAAACCCCCAAAACATGATATATATTCTGAAAGCAGAGACCCCGAAGAATAAAATGGAGGAGGTTCCACCTTTTTATGTCACACGGTATTAGCGCAATGCAAAATTTCAGTAAAAAAAATACACTAAAGTTCATTTTTTGGGTACAAAGATGCAATAAATCCCACAATGTTTTGGTAAAATATAAAAGATGAGGTGGCACCGACTAAATTGGCACCCAACATGCCGAGGCTTAAGATCACATGTGACCTGCGAAACCGCAACAGTCTTCAGTTCCCAATATTGTCCATAGGTGGTGCTATGAAAGCCCCTACAGGTCGTCCGTTTACACGCATGTATTTACAGTTATAGGGGTCCTCAAACATTTTGGGGGGGATGTTGGGTTCTTCCATGGAATTTGACTCTTTTTTTTTATACTAAACTTTTTTTATTTATTTTTTTCATCCCATAGAGGACAAAAAAGTCACCTATGAGATGCATATTTTGGTGACAGGTTCTCTTTAATGAGACATCGGGGGTCTAATATCAGCGAGCCAAAGTTCAGTGATCTCCACCCCCCACCCATCCTCCTACTCTCCTGATCGCAGGTCCACTGATGGGTTTCCGGGGGGGGGGGGGAAACACTTTAAAGCCACCGATGTAGGTTTTTTTTTCTATTGAAAAGCCTGTGGCGTGCAAAACACAACCCAAAAACTCCACCCGGTGCAGGGAAAAATGTGCACACACATAAAGAGGTGCAACAAAAAACTGTGACGGGTGCTGCGTCAATTGGCCCTCCAAAAAGGACCCAGCTCTGATCCCCCGGGGCGTTAGGCTCCTGGCAGGGAAAAGAGTAATCTGTGGTCCAAGCAGCCGAAGCCATATGGACCCATCTCGGTCCAAGCAGCCGAAGCCACAAGGACCCAACATCCTTGGAGGGACTGCCGAAACAGAACCCTCCTCGGTGAGGCTCCCCCGAAGGGAGACCCCATGAGAGCCGGTGAACCTAACCAGAAGGCCGAGTCCACCAACTCCCAAGACTTTCAGAGCAGGCCCGAGGACCAGCACCCTACTCGTCACACATAAAAGTGCTGTGCACCAACAAAAAGAAGACGTAACGTGACAAACAGTGGGTAAAATAAAAAAGAAAGTGAGGGAGAAGGAAGGTGGGAGAGGTGAGTGGAAATTGACCAACGTGCAATACATTGGCCGGCCCTCGGGCCAGGAAACAAAAATTCCACTGGTCCTAGCCAAAAGGCTCGGCCCTAGAGGCAGGTGTTAAAAAGTGTGTGTGTGGAGATCAGTGGCCTGAAGGTGCCACACGATGAGTGCCCCTCAAACACTCGTGCAATGTATGTCACCCCTGGACTGCCACTCCAGGGGCACTATCTCCACAGGCTTTCCAACGGTCCCTAGCCCCCGGTCTGGACCGGCAGCACCCTTCCCAGCCAGGAAGGTAGGAGAAGCCCACCCAAGAAGGCTACTACCCACAACCCCCATCCCTCCCACCTAATCACATTCGGGAAATACTACCTGCTCCTCCTGACGAAAAGAGGATCAAGGGTTCTCTCCCGAACAACTGACTGGGGCAGACACCATCAAATCCAGGCCAGGGACCCGGCCCTTCAGCTTCGACCTCATGCCTCTCTGTCCAAATCAGAAGGCTTTCACCTCCACACCAGCAGGCTTAGTGTCCACCGACTGCCATCCCTTTCCCCCTTGCCGGGTACTGGGGACAGTCAGCATAGAACCACCTACTGGCAACTGATAAGAACAGATACTACACTTGATCTTAGCCAAAAGGCTGAGAAGCGATGTAGTTTCCACAGCAGTGGTAGTAAAAGGGTTAAAGAGACCCCATCACTACCCTTCCCTCCCCCCTCTCCTGCCTCCTACACAGGGGGTGGGGCTTATTGGGAGGGGTCAGCGTTTGTGCATGCCACGATGGAAAGTCCCTTCCCTTAGTGACAGGGTCTCTTTACAAACACCTTCCCATAAATTACCCCAATAGATGTGTCTCCAGGGGGCGGAGTTGTCCCTCCAGTGGGCAGGCTTGTCTATTAGGTGGTAAGTAGAGTCCTGTGGGTGGGATCATCTCTCCTCTGTGTGGGTGGGTGGGATCATCTCTCCTCTGGGTGGAGTTCTCTACTGTGGGTGGGATCATCTCTCTCTCCTCTGTGTGGGGTAATTTCTCCAGTAAGTGGCGTTGTCTCTCCAGTAGGTGGGGTTGTCTCATCAGGGGGGGGGGGTCCATGTCTTTTCAGTGGGTGGGGTTGTCTTTTTTTTCATTGGGTCGGGTCATCTCTCCAGGGGGTGGTATTGTCTCTTCAGAGGGTGGGGTCATCTCTCCCGTAAGAGGAGTTGTCTCTTTATTGGGGGGGGGGGGGGTCATGTCTCTAGAAAGTGGAGCTGTTCCTTCAGTGAGTGGGGGGTCATCTCCCCTCTTGGTAAAGTAATTTCTTCAGTAAGTGGGTGGGGTTGTCTTTTCAGTGGGTGGGGTCATCTCTGTAGTAAGAGGAGTAGTCTTTTCAGTGGGTGGGGTCATCTCTGTAGTAAGAGGAGTAGTCTTTCGAGTGGGTGGGGTTGTCTTTTCAGTGGGTGGGGTCATCTCTCTAGTAAGAGGAGTAGTCTTTTCAGTGGGTGGGGTTGTCTTTTCAGTGGGTGGGGTCATCTCTGTAGTAAGAGGAGTAGTCCTTCCAGTGGGTGGGATTGTCTTTTCAGTGGGTGGGGTCATCTCTCTAGTAAGAGGAGTAGTCTTTCCAGTGGGTGGGGTCATCTTCCCTCTTGGTATTGTCATCTCTTCGGTAAGTGAAGTTGTCCCTCTAGTGGGTGGGGGTCATCTCTCCAGTGGGTGTGGTTGTCTCTTTATTGGGTGGGGGTCATCTCTCCAGTAAACGGAGTTGACTCTCTCGTGGGTGGGGTTGTGTCTCCAGTGGGCGGAGTCGTCTTTGTCCTGAGTGTAATGTAATGTCATTCTCTGTCTTCTGTGATGTCATAGGGGGAGGCGGGCCTGTCGGAGGGGGCCTTCCGTGTCACTATGATCCCCGGGGACGGAGTGGGTCCGGAGCTCATGCACTCTGTGAAGGAAGTCTTTAAGGTGAGTGACTTATATGGTGACATCATCTGGGCACCCCCCCCCCAGTCCCCAGAGCTCGGATCAGCTGGCAACCAGACTGAACCACCTTCCTCCAGAACTCTATATTCATGTACCATGAATGTACCATATTCTTCTACCATGTGACCCTTCTGTGTGCCCCGCCCCCTGTGTGTGCGACATGTCAGTTTGCCCCGCCCCCTGTGTGTGTGTGTGTGTGGTGCTGCCCCGGGGGGTAAATGTAAACTGTTAGCTGCTAGTGCTGGTACATGCTCCTCCTCCTCCATACCCAGAAGTACTGTGTATTTCCTTCAGCTCTCCATGTTGATTGGCCCAATGCTGTCACATGCTCCTTCATACTTGCAAGTACTGTGTATTTCCTTCTCCTTCTCCTCTTGCAGGCTGCCGATGTCCCGGTGGAATTCGACGAGCATCACCTGAGCGAGGTGCAGAACATGGCGTCCCCTGAGAAGCTGGAGCAGGTGCTGAGCTCCATGCAGGCCAATAAAGTGGCTATTAAAGGTAAGTCATCATGGCCACACAGGTCACATGGTACGGGGTGATAAAGTGATAAGACGGAGGAGGGGATAGACTGTGTGTTTGTGACGTGTCCTCTGTCTCTCTGCAGGGAAGATCCACACCCCCATGGAGTACAAAGGTGAACTGGCCTCCTATGAGATGAGACTCAGGTATGATCTGTATACCTGTATAATGGACCACAGGAGATTGGGGGGGGGATAATGGACCACAGGAGATGGGGGGGGGGAATAATGGACCACAGGAGATGGGAGGGGGAAGTAATGGACCACAGGAGATGGGAGGGGGAAGTAATGGACCACAGGAGATGGGAGGGGGAAGTAATGGACCACAGGAGATGGGAGGGGGGAATAATGGACCACAGGAGATGGGGGGGGGGGGGGGGGGAATAATGGACCATGGGGGGGGGGATAATGGACCATGGAAGGGGGAAATAATGGACCATGGGGGGGGGGGAGATAATGGACCACAGGAGATGAGGGGGGGAGGGAATAATGGACCACAGGAGATGGGAGGGGGAAGTAATGGACCACAGGAGATGGGAGGGGGAAGTAATGGACCACAGGAGATGGGAGGGGGGAATAATGGACCACAGGAGATGGGGGGGGGGAATAATGGACCACAGGAGATGGGAGGGGGAAATAATGGACCATGGGGGGGGGGATAATGGACCATGGAAGGGGGAAATAATGGACCACAGGGGGGGGGGGGGGATAATGGACCACAGGAGATGAGGGGGGGAGGGAATAATGGACCACAGGAGATGGGAGGGGGAAGTAATGGACCACAGGAGATTGGAGGGGGAAATAATGGACCACAGGAGATGGGGGGGGGGGGATAATGGACCACAGGAGTTGGGAGGGGGAAATAATGGACCACAGGAGATTGGAGGGGGAAATAATGGACCACAGGAGATGGGGGGGGGGGGGGGGGGATAATGGACCACAGGAGATGGGAGGGGGAAATAATGGACCACATTAGATGGGGGGGGGGGGGAATAATGGACCACAGGAGATGGGAGGGGGAAATAATGGACCACAGGAGATGGGGGGGATAATGGACCACAGTAGATGGGGGGATAATGGACCACAGGAGATGGGAGGGGGGATAATGGACCACAAGAGATGGGAGTGGGGGGGTACAATGGACCACAGGAGATTGGGGGGGGGGGATAATGGACCACAGGAGATGGGGGGGGGGGGGAATAATGGACCACAGGAGATGGGAGGGGGAAATAATGGACCACAGGAGATGGGGGGGGGATAATGGACCACAGGAGATGGGAGGGGGGGGGGGAATAATGGACCACAGGAGATGGGGGGGGGGGATAATGGACCCCAGGAGATGGGAGTGGGGTATAATGGACCACAGGGAACAAGGCCCTGCAGAACCACCAGGCATGGGGCAGGGTAGTGAGGGACTGTTGGGGATGGGCAAGGGAATTGTCAGGCATGGAACAGGACAGTGAAGGAACTGTTGGAGATGGGCTGGGGCCACGATGGAGCTGTTGGGCATGGAGTGGGGCCACGATGGAGCTGTTGGGCATGAAGTGGGGCCCCATAGGAGCTGTCGGGTGTGGGGCTAAGGGACTGTCAGGAAAGGGACGGTGCTGTGAGGCACCATAGGTGATAGAACACGGCTGTGAGGAACCACAGGGGATGAGGAAGGTAGGCCTTCACTCTGAACTGATGATAGGAGCTGCCTAATTGTGTGACATCACACTGGATTATGATTTCCCAGAATCCCCAGTAACAGGAAGTCTCCTCCCCCTCACAGACGGAAGTTGGATCTCTTTGCCAATGTGGTTCATGTGAACAGTCTACCGGGATACAAGACCCGACACAACAACCTGGACCTGGTCATCATCCGAGAGCAAACCGAGGGCGAGTACAGCTCCCTGGAACATGAGGTACATTGGGGGTCGGGGGTGGGGGGGTGGAGCACGAGGTACACAATGAAGGGAAGTATGTAGTATATTGGGCGTGGATGTGGGTAGGAGGTTGGTTGGGGGGAGGTTGAGTGGACGTGGTTGGGGAAGGTTGATTGAACGTGCTTGGGGTAGGAGGTTGATTGAACCTAGTTTGGGGGAGGTAGGAAGTACATTGGGCGTGGTTGGGGGTAGGAGGTTGATTGGACGTAGTTTGGGGGAGGTAGGAAGTACATTGGGCGTGGTTGGGGGTAGGAGGTTGATTGGACGTAGTTTGGGGGAGGTAGGAAGTACATTGGGCGTGGTTTGGGGTAGGAGGTTGATTGGACGTAGTTTGGGGGAGGTAGGAAGTATATTGGGCGTGGTTGGGGGTAGGAGGTTGATTGGACGTAGTTTGGGGGAGGTAGGAAGTACATTGGGCGTGGTTTGGGGTAGGAGGTTGATTGGACGTAGTTTGGGGGAGGTAGGAAGTACATTGGGCGTGGTTTGGGGTAGGAGGTTGATTGGACGTAGTTTAGGGAAGGTAGGAAGTACATTGGGCGTGGTTGGGGGTAGGAGGTACATTGAGCGTGGTTTGGGGGAGATAGGAGGTACATTGGACGTTTTTGTGGGGTGGTAGGAGGTACATTGGGCGTGGTTGGTGGGAGGAAGGAGGTTGATTGGACGTGGTTGGGGGAGGAAGGAGGTTGATTGGACGTGGGGGGGCACTGAAGGTATGTGGGGGAGGTGCACCTCATAGCAGCCCTTGTGTGATGGATTTGGTGTGTTTTGGGGTGTAGAGTGTCAGCGGAGTCATCGAATGTCTGAAGATCATCACCAGAGTGAAGTCCAACCGGATCGCCAAGTTTGCCTTTGATTACGCCACGAAGAAAGGACGTTCCAAAGTCACCGCTGTCCACAAAGCCAACATCATGTGAGTCCCGGGGGGGGGGGGGGGGGAGGGGTCGTTCCGTCACTCCTCTGACGGTGTGGGGGAGGGAGCGCTCGGATTGGAAGGGAAACCTCTCCCCCCTCTTTATGGTTCCTTCCTCCCAGGGAGGTCTGAGGTCATCACCTCCTCTACACAACCGGAGGATGGGCGGGGAAACATAGCTGTAGGCGGTTCCTCTATTACTGTGACACGCCCTCATCCTTCTCACATAGTAAATTGTTCATTACCTTCTCTGTGACTAATTCCTGTGATCTGTTTCCACCAATCAGGAAGCTGGGTGACGGTCTGTTCCTGCAGTGCTGTAAGGAGGTGGCGGAATTGTATCCCAAAATCCAATACGAGACAATCATCATCGATAACTGCTGCATGCAGGTGAGGACACTCCCCCTTCACCCCCCCCCCCCCAGGACACTCCCCCTTCGCCCCCCCCCCCACAGGACACTCCCTCTTCACCCTCCCCCACAGGACACTCCCCCTTCACCCTCCCCCACAGGACACTCCCCATTCACCCACATTACACCCGCAGGGCACTCCCCCCCCTCACCCACAGGACATTCACCCTCACCCGCAGGATGCTCCCCCCTTCACCCTCATCCACATCACACCCTCAGGACACTCCCCTTCACCCTCCCCCGCAGGACACTCCCCCTTCACCCCCCCTGCTGGACACTCCCCCTTCACACTCACCCGCAGGACACTCTCTCTTCACCATCACCCGCAGGACACTCCCCCTTCACCCTCACCCACAGGACACTTCACCCTCACCCACAGGACATTCACCCTCACCCGCAGTAAACTCTCCCTTCAGCCTCATCCACATTACACCCTCAGGACACTCCCCCTCACCCGCAGGACATTCATCCTCACCCGCAGGACACTCTCTCTTCACCCTCACCCACAGGGCACTCTCCCTTCATCCTCACCCGCAGGACACTCTCCCTTCACCCTCATCCACATCACACCCTCAGGACACTCCCCCTCACCCGCAGGACATTCATCCTCACCCGCAGGACACTCTCTCTTCACCCTCACCCACAGGGCACTCTCCCTTCATCCTCACCCGCAGGACACTCTCCCTTCACCCTCATCCACATCACACCCTCAGGACACTCCCCCTCACCCGCAGGACATTCACCCTCACCCGCAGGACACTCTCTCTTCACCCTCACCCACAGGACACTCCCCCTTCACCCTCACCCACAGGACACTTCACCCTCACCCACAGGACATTCACCCTCACCCGCAGGAAACTCTCCCTTCAGCCTCATCCACATTACACCCTCAGGACACTCCCCCTCACCCGCAGGACATTCACCCTCACCCGCAGGACACTCTCTCTTCACCCTCACCCACAGGGCACTCTCCCTTCATCCTCACCCGCAGGACACTCTCCCTTCACCCTCATCCACATCACACCCTCAGGACACTCCCCTTCACCCTCCCCCGCAGGACACTCCCCCTTCACCCCCCCTGCTGGACACTCCCCCTTCACACTCACCCGCAGGACACTCTCTCTTCACCATCACCCGCAGGACACTCCCCCTTCACCCTCACCCACAGGACACTTCACCCTCACCCACAGGACATTCACCCTCACCCGCAGGAAACTCTCCCTTCAGCCTCATCCACATTACACCCTCAGGACACTCCCCCTCACCCGCAGGACATTCACCCTCACCCGCAGGACACTCTCTCTTCACCCTCACCCACAGGGCACTCTCCCTTCATCCTCACCCGCAGGACACTCTCCCTTCACCCTCATCACACCCTCAGGACACTCCCCCTCACCCGCAGGACATTCACCCTCACCCGCAGGACACTCCCCCTTCACCCTCCCCCACAGGACCCTCCCCCTTCACCCTCACCCACAGGACACTCCCCATTCACCCACATTACACCCGCAGGGCACTCCCCCCCCCTCACCCACAGGACATTCACCCTCACCCGCAGGATGCTCCCCCCTTCACCCTCATCCACATCACACCCTCAGGACACTCCCCCTCACCCGCAGGACGCTCTCCCTTCACCCTCCCCCGCAGGACACTCCCCCTTCACCCTCCCCCGCAGGACACTCCCCCTTCACCCCCCCTGCTGGACACTCCCCCTTCACCCCCCCTGCTGGACACTCCCCCTTCACCCTCACTCGCAGGACACTCCCCCTCACCCGCAGGACGCTCTCCCTTCACCCTCCCCCGCAGGACACTCCCCCTTCACCCCCCCTGCTGGACACTCCCCCTTCACCCTCCCCCGCAGGACACTCCCCCTTCACCCCCCCTGCTGGACACTCTCTCTTCACCCTCACCCGCAGGACACTCTCTCTTCACCATCACCCGCAGGACACTCTCTCTTCACCATCACCCACAGGACACTTCACCCTCACCCGCAGGAAACTCTCCCTTCAGCCTCATCCACATTACACCCACAGGACACTCCCCCTCACCCGCAGGACATTCACCCTCACCCGCAGGACACTCTCTCTTCACCCTCACCCACAGGGCACTCTCCCTTCATCCACATTACACCCGCAGGGCACTCCCCCTCACCCGCAGGACACTCCCTCTTCACCCTCACCCACAGGACACTCCCTCTTCACTCTCACCCGCAGGACACTCTCCCTTCACCCTCATCCACATCACACCCTCAGGACATTCACCCTCACCCGCAGGACACTCTCCCTCACCCGCAGGACTCTCTCCCTTCACCCTCACCCGCAGGGCACTCGCCCTTCACCCTAACCCGCAGGGCACTCGCCCTTCACCCTAACCCGCAGGGCACTCGCCCTTCACCCTAACCCGCAGGGCACTCGCCCTTCACCCTAACCCGCAGGGCACTCGCCCTCACCTGTAGGGCACTCACCCTTCCCCTTCACCCACAGAACACTCCCCCTTCACCCTTCTGTGTAGTAATTGGTGTTTCTCTCACAGCTGGTACAGAATCCATATCAGTTTGACGTGTTGGTGATGCCGAATCTGTACGGGAACATCATTGATAACCTGGCGGCGGGTCTGGTGGGAGGAGCCGGTGTGGTTCCCGGGGAGAGTTACAGCGCGGAGTACGCCGTGTTTGAGACGGTGAGTTCATGCTGTAGGGGCGGGGTCGGCTGGATTCCCATAATTCTCTCATTCATCCGACCCAGGAGGCTGCAAGCCAAACATTTACCCAGCATGCTGCTTGTTCTGTCTCCCCAGGGGGCCCGCCATCCCTTCGCCCAGGCCGTGGGCCGGAATATCGCCAATCCAACCGCCATGTTACTGACCGCCACAAACATGTTACGCCACCTCAAGTAAGTGACGGCCAATGTGTCCCCTCCAGTATGTCATGTGACTTGGGGCCTGTGTATGTGACACTGTGCTGTCTGCGGCCATATTGGTGGGGGGGTGTCTGTCTACACATCACTCTGTGGGGGTGGGGTCTTCTTCCAGAGGGCGTCTTTATACAGATCATTCCCTGGGTGTGGGGTCCCCTTCAGTTGCCTCAGGGGATCTGTATACACATCACGCCTCGGGGGTGGGGTCTTACTGCTGCCAGAGGGCGTCTGTATACAGATCACTTCTCAGGGGTGGAGTCTTACTGCTGTCAGGCGTCTGTATACAGATCACTCCTCGGGGGTGGGGTCTTACTGCTGCCAGAGGGCGTCTGTATACAGATCACTCCTCGGGGGTGGAGTCTTACTGCTGCCAGAGGGCGTCTGTATACAGATCACTCCTCGGGGGTGGGGTCTTACTGCTGCCAGAAGGCGTCTGCATACAGATCACTCCTCGGGGTGGAGTCTTACTGCTGCCAGAGGGCGTCTGTATACAGATCACTCCTCAGGGTGGAGTCTCACTGCTGCCAGAAGGAGTCTGTATGCAGATCATTCCTCAGGGGTGGGGTCTCACTGCTGTCAGAGGGCATCTGTATACAGATCACTCCTCAGGGGTGGGGTCTTACTGCTGCCAGAGGGCATCTGTATACAGATCACTCCCCCGGGGGTGGGGTCTCACTGCTGCCAGAAGGAGTCTGTATAAAGATCATGGGGGTGGGGGTCTCACTGCTGCCATAAGGAGTCTGTATACAGATCACTCCCCTGGGGGTGGGGGTCTCACTCCTGCCAGAGGGCGTCTGTATGCAGATCACTCCTCGGGGGTGGAGTCTGCTGAGAACCCAGAAAATTGTAAAAAGGTAGTTCAGTCTTCCAGGGTTGACCTATCGGAGGAGGCGGAGTCACTCTTTAATATAACAATATGGCTGCTGGTCGGGAATGACGAGAATTCTGTTTTTTTATTTCCAGCCTGGAATATCACTCCACCCTCATCTCTGACGCTGTGAAGAAAGTGATTAAACAGGGAAAGGTGAGAGACTGGCCTGCTTTTTGTACTGTTTGTGGAGGTCCAATAACAATTCTGTATCGCTTGTATAACAGGTTAACTCCACCCACTACACCAAATTACCCCACCCACCTCCCCCTCTAATGAAGGGCATTTCCTCCATCGTCCAGCGAGGGACACAAGAATTCGGTTGGGTTATACCACTGCCTACATTGTAGCGCTTTTTTTTTCTAGAACTTTGTCCAAACGCAGACCCCAAGCCCCTCCCACCAACTTCCTGTATACACCAACTTCCTGTTTCAGCTCCAAAACCTACCCAACTGGTTTGTTTACATATCAATTGAGGGGGCGTGGCTTCCTTAAAAAACACACAGTCTCAAAAATATATCTAACTCCATATTATGGCAAGACAATAAAAACACAACACAATCAGATCCCCAGCTCCTTCGTATCCCCCGTTCAGCAGATCCCCAGCTCCTTCGTATCCCCCGTTCAGCAGATCCCCCCAGCTCCTTCGTATCCCCCGTTCAGCAGATCCCCAGCTCATTCGTATCCCTCGTTCAGCAGATCCCCAGCTCATTCGTATCCCTCGTTCAGCAGATCCCCAGTTCATTAGTATCCCCCGTTCAGCAGATCCCCAGTTCATTAGTATCCCCCGTTCAGCAGATCCCCAGTTCATTAGTATTCCCCGTTCAGCAGATCCCCAGTTCATTAGTATCCCCCGTTCAGCAGATCCCCAGTTCATTAGTATCCCCCGTTCAGCAGATCCCCAGTTCATTAGTATCCCCCGTTCAGCAGATCCCCAGTTCATTAGTATCCCCCGTTCAGCAGATCCCCAGTTCATTAGTATCCCCCGTTCAGCAGATCCCCAGTTCATTAGTATCCCCCGTTCAGCAGATCCCCAGCTCATTCGTATCCCCAGTTCAGCAGATCCCCAGCTCATTCGTATTCCCGTTCAGCAGATCATTCGTATCCCCGTTCAGCAGATCCCCAGTTCATTAGTATCCCCCGTTCAGCAGATCCCCAGTTCATTAGTATCCCCCGTTCAGCAGATCCCCAGTTCATTAGTATCCCCCGTTCAGCAGATCCCCAGTTCATTAGTATCCCCCGTTCAGCAGATCCCCAGCTCATTCGTATCCCCAGTTCAGCAGATCCCCAGCTCATTCGTATTCCCGTTCAGCAGATCATTCGTATCCCCGTTCAGCAGATCCCCAGTTCATTCGTATCCCTCGTTCAGCAGATCCCCAGATCATTTGTATCCCTCGTTCAGCAGATCCGCAGCTCATTAGTATCCCCAGTTCAGCAGATCCACAGCTCATTAGTATCCCCGTTCAGCAGATTCCCCAACTCATTGGTACCCTCGTTCAGCAGATCCCCAGCTCATTAGTATCCCCCGTTCAGCAGATCCCCAGCTCATTAGGGACACGCGCCTGGGCCCCTCTTTTGAGGGACACATCTCACTCATTTTATACTGACCCTGTATCCTTCTTGCTCAAAACGGGAATGCTGGTAGTCAAATGGGTTGGCTTACAACCTTTCTGTTTGCCGGTGTCCTGACCTCCTCTAGGCGACAGTATAACCCGACTCCACTGAATTTCTGTGTCCTCCAATGGACTGCAAGAAATAGATTTTTACCGCAAGTATAAAAAAAATCGTTTAACACTCTTACTGCATCCCCCCCCCCCCAAAAAATACACCCTCGCTCTGTATCTCCACCCAGAAATAATCCCTCCCACTCTGTATCTCCACCCAGATATAATCCCTCCCACTCTGTATCTCCTCCCACTCTGTATCTCCACCCAGAAATAAACCCTCCCACTCTGTATCTCCACCCAGATATAATCCCTCCCACTCTGTCTTCACCCGGATATAATCCCTCCCACTCTGTCTTCACCCGGATATAATCCCTCCCACTCTGTCTTCACCCGGATATAATCCCTCCCACTCTGTCTTCACCCGGATATAATCCCTCCCACTCTGTCTCCACCCAGATATAATCCCTCCCACTCTGTCTTCACCCGGATATAATCCCTCCCACTCTGTCTCCACCCAGATATAATCCCTCCCACTCTGTCTTCACCCGGATATAATCCCTCCCACTCTGTCTCCACCCGGATATAATCCCTCCCACTCTGTCTTCACCCGGATATAATCCCTCCCACTCTGTCTTCACCCGGATATAATCCCTCCCACTCTGTCTCCACCCGGATATAATCCCTCCCACTCTGTCTTCACCCAGAAATAAACCCTCCCACTCTGTATCTCCACCCAGAAATAAACCCTCCCACTCTGTATCTCCACCCAGAAATAAACCCTCCCACTCTGTATCTCCCCCCAGATATAATCCCTCCCACTCTGTCTTCACCCGGATATAATCCCTCCCACTCTGTCTTCACCCGGATATAATCCCTCCCACTCTGTCTCCACCCAGATATAATCCCTCCCACTCTGTCTTCACCCGGATATAAACCTTCCTACTCTGTTGTCTCCACCAGGATATAAACCCTCCCACTCTGTCTCCACCCAGATATAATCCCTCCCACTCTGTATCTCCACCCGGATATAAACCCTCCCACTCTGTATCTCCACCCGGATTAAAACCCTCCCACTCTGTTGTCTCCACCCAGATATAAACCTTCCCACTCTGTATCTCCACCCAGATATAAACCTTCCTACTCTGTTGTCTCCACCAGGATATAAACCCTCCCACTCTGTCTCCACCCAGATATAATCCCTCCCACTCTGTATCTCCACCCGGATATAAACCCTCCCACTCTGTATCTCCACCCGGATTAAAACCCTCCCACTCTGTTGTCTCCACCCAGAAATAATCCCTCTCACTCTGTATCTCCACCCGGATATAAACCCTCCCACTCTGTTGTATCCACCCGGATATAAACCCTCCCACTCTGTTGTCTCCACCCAGATATAAACCCTCCCACTCTTGTCTCCACCCGGATATAAACCCTCCCACTCTGTTGTCTCCACCCGGATATAAACCCTCCCACTCTGTATCTCCACCCGGATATAAACCCTCCCACTCTGTTGTTTCCACCCGGATATAAACCCTCCCACTCTGTTGTCTCCACCCAGATATAAACCCTCCCACTCTTGTCTCCACCCGGATATAAACCCTCCCACTCTGTTGTCTCCACCCGGATATAAACCCTCCCACTCTGTATCTCCACCCGGATATAAACCCTCCCACTCTGTTGTTTCCACCCGGATATAAACCCTCCCACTCTGTTGTCTCCACCCAGATATAATCCCTCCCACTCTGTTGTCTCCACCCGGATTGAATCCCTCCCACTCTGTTGTCTCCACCCGGATATAATCCCTCCCACTCTGTTGTCTCCACCCGGATATAAACCCTCCCACTCTGTTGTCTCCACCCGGATATAAACCCTCCCACTCTGTTGTCTCCACTCAGATATAATCCCTCCCACTCTGTATCTCCACCCAGAAATAAACCCTCCCACTCTGTCTCCACCCGGATATAAACCCTCCCACTCTGTATCTCCACCCAGATATAAACCCTCCCACTCTGTTGTCTCCACCCAGATATAATCCCTCCCACTCTGTCTCCACCCAGATATAATCCCTCCCACTCTATATCTCCATCCGGATATAATCCCTCCCACTCTGTATCTCCACCCGGATATAAACCCTCCCACTCTGTTGTCTCCACCCGGATATAAACCCTCCCACTCTGTATCTCCACCCGGATATAAACCCTCCCACTCTGTATCTCCGGATATAAACCCTCCCACCCTGTCTCCACCCAGATATAATCCCTCCCACTCTGTTGTCTCCACCCAGAAATAAACCCTCCCACTCTGTATCTCCACCCAGAAATAAACCCTCCCACTCTGTATCTCCACCCAGATATAAACCCTCCCACTCTGTATCTCCACCCAGATATAAACCCTCCCACTCTGTTGTCTCCACCCAGATATAATCCCTCCCACTCTGTCTCCACCCAGATATAATCCCTCCCACTCTATATCTCCATCCGGATATAATCCCTCCCACTCTGTATCTCCACCCGGATATAATCCCTCCCACTCTGTCTCCACCCAGATATAATCCCTCCCACTCTATATCTCCATCCGGATATAAACCCTCCCACTCTGTATCTCCACCCAGATATAAACCCTCCCACTCTGTATCTCCACCCAGATATAAACCCTCCCACTCTGTTGTCTCCACCCAGATATAAACCCTCCCACTCTGTTGTCTCCACCCAGATATAAACCCTACCACTCTGTATCTCCACCCGGATATAAACCCTCCCACTCTGTATCTCCGGATATAAACCCTCCCACCCTGTCTCCACCCAGATATAATCCCTCCCACTCTGTTGTCTCCACCCGGATATAAACCCTCCCACTCTGCTGTCTCCACCCGGATATAAACCCTCCCACTCTGCTGTCTCCACCCGGATATAAACCCTCCCACTCTGTTGTCTCCACCCGGATATAAACCCTCCCACTCTGTTGTCTCCACCCAGATATAACCCCTCCCACTCTGTTGTCTCCTTCCGGATTAAAACCCTCCCACTCTGTTGTCTCCACCTGGATATAAACCCTCCCACTCTGTTATCTCCACCCGGATATAATCCCTCCCACTCTGTCTCCACCCAGATAAAATCCCTCCTACTCTGTTGTCTCCACCCAGATATATATACCCTCCCACTCTATATCTCCATCCGGATATAAACCCTCCCACTCTGTATCTCCACCCGGATATAAACCCTCCCACTCTGTATCTCCACCCAGAAATAAACCCTCCCACTCTGTATCTCCACCCGGATATAAACCCTCCCAGTCTGTATCTCCACCCAGAAATAAACCCTCCCACTCTGTATCTCCACCCAGAAATAATCCCTCCCACTCTGTATCTCCACCCAGAAATAAACCTCCCACTCTGTATCTCCACCCGGATATAATCCCTCCCACTCTGTCTCCACCCGGATATAAACCCTCCCACTCTGTATCTCCACCCGGATATAAACCCTCCCACTCTGTATCTCCATCCGGATATAATCCCTCCCACTCTGTCTCCACCCGGATATAAACCCTCCCACTCTGTATCTCCATCCGGATATAATCCCTCCCACTCTGTCTCCACCCGGATATAAACCCTCCCACTCTGTATCTCCATCCGGATATAATCCCTCCCACTCTGTCTCCACCCGGATATAATCCCTCCCACTCTGTCTCCACCCGGATATAATCCCTCCCACTCTATATCTCCATCCGGATATAAACCCTCCCACTCTGTATCTCCACCCGGATATAAACCCTCCCACTCTGTATCTCCACCTGGATATAAACCCTCCCACTCTGTATCTCCATCTGGATATAAACCCTCCCACTCTGTATCTCCATCCGGATATAAGTCCTCCCACTCTGTATCTCCACCCAGATATAAACCCTCCCACTCTGTATCTCCACCTGGATATAAACCCTCCCACTCTGTATCTCCACCTGGATATAAACCCTCCCACTCTGTATCTCCATCTGGATATAAACCCTCCCACTCTGTATCTCCATCTCGATATAAACCCTCCCACTCTGTATCTCCATCCGGATATAAGTCCTCCCACTCTGTATCTCCACCCGGATATAAACCCTCCCACTCTGTATCTCCACCTGGATATAAACCCTCCCACTCTGTTTCTCCACCTGGATATAAACCCTCCCACTCTGTATCTCCATCTGGATATAAACCCTCCCACTCTGTATCTCCATCCGGATACAAGTCCTCCCACTCTGTATCTCCACCCGGATATAAACCCTCCCACTCTGTATCTCCACCTGGATATAAACCCTCCCACTCTGTATCTCCATCTGGATATAAACCCTCCCACTCTGTATCTCCATCCGGATATAAGTCCTCCCACTCTGTATCTCCACCCGGATATAAACCCTCCCACTCTATCTCCACCTGGATATAAACCCTCCCACTCTGTATCTCCACCTGGATATAAACCCTCCCACTCTGTATCTCCACCTGGATATAAACCCTCCCACTCTGTATCTCCACCTGGATATAAACCCTCCCACTCTGTATCTCCACCTGGATATAAACCCTCCCACTCTGTTGTCTCCACCTGGATATAAACCCTCCCACTCTGTTGTCTCCACCTGGATATAAACCCTCCCACTCTGTATCTCCATCTGGATATAAACCCTCCCACTCTGTATCTCCATCTGGATATAAGTCCTCCCACTCTGTATCTCCACCCGGATATAAACCCTCCCACTCTGTATCTCCATCTGGATATAAACCCTCCCACTCTGTATCTCCACCCGGATATAAACCCTCCCACTCTGTATCTCCACCCGGATATAAACCCTCCCACTCTGTATCTCCACCTGGATATAAACCCTCCCACTCTGTATCTCCATCTGGATATAAACCCTCCCACTCTGTATCTCCATCCGGATATAAACCCTCCCACTCTGTATCTCCACCCGGATATAAACCCTCCCACTCTGTATCTCCACCTGGATATAAACCCTCCCACTCTGTATCTCCACCTGGATATAATCCCTCCCACTCTGTCTCCACCTGGATATAAACCCTCCCACTCTGTATCTCCAATCCGGATATAAACCCTCCCACTCTGTATCTCCACCCGGATATAAACCCTCCCACTCTATCTCCACCCAGAAATAAACCCTCCCACTCTGTATCTCCACCTGGATATAAACCCTCCCACTCTGTATCTCCATCTGGATATAAACCCTCCCACTCTGTTGTCTCCACCTGGATATAAACCCTCCCACTCTGTTGTCTCCACCTGGATATAAACCCTCCCACTCTGTATCTCCATCTGGATATAAACCCTCCCACTCTGTATCTCCATCTGGATATAAACCCTCCCACTCTGTATCTCCATCCGGATATAAGTCCTCCCACTCTGTATCTCCACCCGGATATAAACCCTCCCACTCTGTATCTCCATCTGGATATAAACCCTCCCACTCTGTATCTCCACCTGGATATAAACCCTCCCACTCTGTATCTCCACCCGGATATAAACCCTCCCACTCTGTATCTCCATCCGGATATAAACCCTCCCACTCTGTATCTCCATCTGGATATAAACCCTCCCACTCTGTATCTCCATCCGGATATAAACCCTCCCACTCTGTATCTCCACCCGGATATAAACCCTCCCACTCTGTATCTCCACCTGGATATAAACCCTCCCACTCTGTATCTCCACCTGGATATAATCCCTCCCACTCTGTCTCCACCTGGATATAAACCCTCCCACTCTGTATCTCCAATCCGGATATAAACCCTCCCACTCTGTATCTCCACCTGGATATAAACCCTCCCACTCTGTATCTCCACCCGGATATAAACCCTCCCACTCTATCTCCACCCAGAAATAAACCCTCCCACTCTGTATCTCCACCTGGATATAAACCCTCCCACTCTGTATCTCCATCTGGATATAAACCCTCCCACTCTGTTGTCTCCACCTGGATATAAACCCTCCCACTCTGTTGTCTCCACCTGGATATAAACCCTCCCACTCTGTATCTCCATCTGGATATAAACCCTCCCACTCTGTATCTCCATCCGGATATAAGTCCTCCCACTCTGTATCTCCACCCGGATATAAACCCTCCCACTCTGTATCTCCATCTGGATATAAACCCTCCCACTCTGTATCTCCACCCGGATATAAACCCTCCCACTCTGTATCTCCACCCGGATATAAACCCTCCCACTCTGTATCTCCACCCAGAAATAAACCCTCCCACTCTGTATCTCCATCCGGATATAAGTCCTCCCACCTTCTAACATCACTGTCACCCCCCTGTTGCCATCCTCCGTCTTCTCCCGGTAATCTTTATGAATTTCGTCTCGCACTCTCTCCTGTGTATGAAGCCGCACCGGTTTGGGGTTCTGCACTCTTTGCATGGCTTTATAAAGAAGTGACCCCGATAATTCACCACCCCAAATCATCCATTGTTACCCCTGGAGGAAATCTGCCAATTTGAAGTTTCCTCTGTGCTGCTTTCGTTTTTCTGCTTTTTTTTTTTTGTACTTTTTTTTTTTTTTTTTATTATTATTATTATTTAATTATATTCTGTTTTGCTTTACACCATTTTGCTTCAATATTATTTTAATTTGCAATTTGTATAAATAGAAAGAATTAAAGGAATTGTAAATATCTTCCTTTCCCTTAGTGCCGTCCTCCTTCACTTACCTCATCCTTCCATTTTGCTTTTACATGTCCTTATTTCTTCTGAGAAATCCTCAGTTCCTGTTCTTCTGTCTGTAACTCCACACCGTAATGCAAGGCTTTCTCCCTGGTGTGGAGGGGGCGAGCAGGAGTGTCAGGATGCCCACTAACACACAGCCTCTTTCTCTATCTGCAAAGTAGAGAGTGTCCTGACCCTCCTGCTCGCCCCCTCAAGAGGCTTTCTCCACACCGGGGAGAAAGCCTTGCATTACTGTGTGGAGTTACAGACAGAAGAACAGGAAGTGAGGATTTCTCAGAAGAAATAAGGACATTTAAAAGCAAAATGGAAGGATGAGGTAAGTGAAGGAGGACGGCACTAAGGGAAAGGAAGCTATTTAGGGAAAAAAAATCTCCTTTACAACCCCTGTAAGTTCAGAAATAGTGCAGAGTGCAGGATGCATCTGATCTCTATAGGGGGCGCCTTCCATATGAAGTGTCGGGGGTTCTGTGAGTTTGGTGTTGGAAGTGGGATAGGTAGGGTTGGTGGTGTGCGCTGTGTTCTGGCTCCGTGGATCAGCTGATGCTCCTTAGCTGGGTAGTACAACCTTGGACCATACCATCCTATATTTTACTGGTTACCAGCACAACTCTACACTGTGCCAGTACAACCTTGGACTGTACCATCCCATATTGTACTGGTTACCAGTACAACCTTGGACTGTACCATCCCATATCTTACTGGTTACTAGTACAATCTTGGACTGTACCATCCCATATTTTACTGGTTACTAGTACAATCTTGGACTGTACCATCCCATATTTTACTGGTTACTAGTACAATCTTGGACTGTACCATCCCATATTTTACTGGTTACTAGTACAATCTTGGACTGTACCATCCTATATTTTACTGGTTACTAGTACAATCTTGGACTGTACCATCCCATATTTAACTGGTTACCAGTACAACCTTGGACTGTACCATCCCATATTTCACTGGTTACCAGTACAACCCTGGACTGAACCACCCTATATTTTACTGGTTACCAGTACAACTCCGTACTGTACCATCCCATATTTTACTGGTGGCCAGTACAAGTCTGGACCGTACCATCCCATATTTTACTGGTGGCCAGTACAACTCCAGACCGTACCATCCCATATTTTACTGGTGGCCAGTACAACTCCAGACCGTACCATCCCATATTTTACTGGTTACCAGTACAACTCCAGACCGTACCAGCCCATATTTTACTGGTTACCTTACCAGTACAACTCCAAACCGTACCATCCCATATTTTACTGGTTACCAGTACAACTCCAGACCGTACCATCCCATATTTTACTGGTTACCAGTACAACTCCAGACCGTACCATCCCATATTTTACTGGTGGCCAGTACAAGTCTGGACCGTACCATCCTATATTTTATTGGTTACCAGTACAACTCCAGACCGTACCATCCCATATTTTACTGGTTACCAGTACAACTCCAGACCGTACCATCCCATATTACAGCCAGAAGACCTTGAGTCTGTCTGGGATCTTTCTCCACCCGTGTCCATCCTTCCTACTCTGATATGTTCTCCTCAGCCTGTCCCTGTCTTCTGTCTTTTTATACTCCAGTATACCACCTTATAGACCGGATACATCCTAAATATATCCATTTATCCAACTGTCCATCCAGAGCCTCTGGTTTATAGACAGGATACATCCTAAATATATCCATTTATCCAACTCTCCATCCAGAGCCTCTGGTTTATAGACCGGATACATCCTAAATATAGAACCATTTATCCAACTGTCCATCAAGAGCCTCTGGTTTATAGACCGGATACATCCTAAATATAGATCCATTTATCCAACTGTCCATCCAGAGCCTCTGGTTTATAGACCGGATACATCCTAAATATAGATCCATTTATCCAACTGTCCATCCAGAGCCTCTGGTTTATAGACCAGATACATCCTAAATATAGAGCCATTTATCCAACTGTCCATCCAGAGCCTCGGGTTTATAGACCAGATACATCCTAAATATAGAGCCATTTATCCAACTGTCCATCCAGAGCCTCGGGTTTAATGCCATTTTAGGTCTGTTAGTCCTCATCGGTAAATGACATGGAAGATGGAACGGCTTATGTGACGTTCTTGGTGGCTTCAGGTGCCGTTAGAATAAGAAGGGAAAATAGTTGGCTGTAGACCTGCACTGGTGGTGCTTGGCCATTTTTAGGTGGAACTCTAGACTGAGGAGCTTGGTAGGGGGTCATTGGGTTATACATGGAGGGAGGTGTAATGAGATTTATGTAGGTAACATCTCTTTGGAAGGGTATGTACCCTGTTATTGCTTTTCATTTTCATCTCTGCTTTGCCTCCATTGCTTTTCAGTTCTGTATTCATCCGCCATTTTGTTTTTGTTCTTTCTTTTCCCTTTTCGTGTGTGTGTGTGTGCGCTTCCCCCCCATCATCTTCCTCCCAGGTGCGGACGCGAGACATGGGCGGTTACTCCACCACCACCGACTTCGTCAAAGCTGTGATTGACAACCTGCAGGCTCGATATGCTCAATAATGTCATTCCCATGGACCACCCCCCCCCCCCATTCTACAGCCCCCCCCCCCCCAAGAGTGCCATGTCCACCACAAGTCACTTGTGCCTAGCTGAAATGACCCAGAATCCTCCACCTTTCCCTTCCCCTCTTGATAGGCCACGCCCATTCTTGGGAGGAGATACCTTCATAAAATATGGCTCTTCTGATTTCTGGGCCTCTAACTCGTATCTACAGTAGAGATGACTTCTCTTGGCTACCTGAGAGATGTAAGAGCCATCATATGATCTTCAGAAGGTGGAAATTGATTGTTCACCTTCGGAGAAGACAGTCAGATCCCTCAGTAGCATTAGATGGAGTCTCCAGCTTTGTCCAAGCCGTAGAGAACCCCCAACCTGAATTCCTGGAGGACAAGCTTTGGAATTTGGAATGAAATTTCCGGGGTTTAGGAATCCTTGATGTTTATTTTTGTATCCAGTGTAAATAATATTTATAAATTGGCCGTATTGCACCAGATAATAAATGTTTGTGTCACAAGAGTAAGAGTGTTCTGTCTGTGTTCTCATCAAAAATATGGAAAGAGTGACAAATGTTTGCGTTCGTGGAAAGGCGATGACAGCGTTTCACTGGTGATCCATATTCAGAGGAGAAGGATGTTGGAATAATACAAGGCTACAAAATGTCCCATGAAAATTGGGGGCAAAATGTTACCCCAGAAGAGCCAGGATTGGCCATTCCCTTTCTCCAGTATAGGAAGAGCATGCCCTGTGAGAAGAGTTGGCCCATGTGATGTCTCCACAGTGGGTTCAACCAATCACTGTCTCTGGTGTGGGATGGACAAGAGCGTTGGCTCTGTGGAGTCCTGGGAGCTGGGTTCAGCCATTCATTGTCTGAGGTGTGGGAAGGGCAGAGTGTTGGCTCTATGAAGTCCTGGAATGCTGTGTTTCACCATTCGCTGTCTCCGCTGTGGGAAGGGCAGAGTGTTGGCTCTATGAAGTCCTGGAATGCTGTGTTTCACCATTCGCTGTCTCCGCTGTGGGAAGGGCAGAGTGTTGGCTCTATGAAGTCCTGGAATGCTGTGTTTCACCATTCGCTGTCTCCGCTGTGGGAAGGGCAGAGTGTTGGTTCTTTGACAGCCTGGGGAGCTGGGTTCCGCCACTTGTCATCTCCGGTGTGGGAAGGCTAGAGAGTTGGCTCTGTGATGTCTTGGGGAGCTGGGTTTGGCCATTTGTAGTCTAAGGTGTGGGAATGGTGACGTTTTGGTTTGGGGGAGCTGGGTTCAGCCATTCACTGTCTCCAGTGTGGGAAGGGCAGAATGTTGACTTGGATGTACTGGGGAGCTGGGTTCAGGCATTCACGGTCTCCAGTGTGGGAAGGGCAGAGAGTTGACTTGGATGTACTGGGGAGCTGGGTTCAGCCATTCACGGTCTCCAGTGTGGGAAGGGCAGAGTGTTGACTTGGATGTTCTGGGAGATGGGTTTAGCCATTCACGGTCTCCAGTGTGGGAAGGGCAGAGTGTTGACTTGGATGTTCTGGGAGATGGGTTTAGCCATTCACGGTCTCCAGTGTGGGAAGGGCAGAGTGTTGACTTGGATGTTCTGGGAGATGGGTTTAGCCATTCACGGTCTCCAGTGTGGGAAGGGCAGAGTGTTGACTTGGATGTTCTGGGAGCTGGGTTTAGCCATTCACGGTCTCCAGTGTGGGAAGGATGGTGTATTGACTCTGATGTCCTGGGGAGCTGGACTTCTGTGAGGTGGAAGACACTCTGTCCTATGGAGGTTTTTGGATATCTGCTACACACACATGTAGCTGAATTCAGCTAGGCGGGCGCATAGTTGCGGCGGCGTAGCGTATCGTATTTACACTACGCCGCCGTAAGTTTGCAAGGCAAGTACTGTATTCACAAAGTACTTGCCTGCTAAGTTACGGTGGCGTATCGTAAATGCGGCGGGCGTAAGCGTGCCTAATTCAAAATAGGCTGAGGGGGCGTGTTTTTATGTTAATATGGGTTGACCTGACGTGATTGACGTTTTTTAGGAATGGCGCATGCGCCGTCCGTGTACATATACCAGTGTGCATTGCGGCCAGGGCTTTTTTTCAGGTGGAACTCGGTTCCACCACCTCTGGCTCAGACCCTTTGGCGCCTGCTCACCACAATCACTTGTAAACACAGAAGTCTAGTTTCTGTGTTTACAAGTGACAGCTCTGCACTCTGTATGTAATGCAATCCTGGTATTTACTGCCCCTTTAAGACCCTTCTACTGTTTGTGAAATTTGAATGGGGTCGTGGTTGAGTTCCTGCACCTATTTCTTGAGAAAAAAAGCTCTGATTGCGGCAAAGTACGCCGCAAGGACGTATTGGTTTTAATGTGGACGTAAATTACGTCCAGGCCTATTCACGGACGACTTACGCAAACAACGTAACATTTTCAAATTTCGACGCGGGAACGACGGCCATACTTAACATTACTAGTCCAGCTATTTGATGGAATAACTATACGCCTGAAAATGCCTTACGTAAATGGCGTATCTGTACTGCGTCAGCCGAGCGTACGTTTGTGAATAGGCGTATCTAGTGATTTACATATTCTATGCCGAACTCAATGGAAGCGCTACCTAGCGGCCAGCCTAAATATTGCACCCTAAGATACGACGGCGCAAGCCGTCGTATCTTAGCTAGGTTTAAGTGTATCTTAGCTAGGTTTAAGTGTATCTCTGTTTGAGAATACACTTAAACTTAGGACAGCGCAAATTCCGAGTTAGGTCGGCGTATCTACTGATACGCCGGCCTAATGCCGCGTACACACCATCACTTTATGTGATGAAAAAAAACACATTTTTTGTGAAGTAAAAAAACGATGTTTTTGAAACTTTTCAAAATGCTCTAGCAAAGCGCGGTTACGTTCAGCACTCTTTTCCATTGAAGCTCGCTTCATAACTAGCTTCTGATCATGTGCGGGTTTAAAAACTTCATTTTAAACGTCGTTTTAGCCTACACGCGGTGATTTTTTGTGACACAAAAAAACGTTTTGAAAAACGACACAAAAAATTGAAGCATGCTTTAATTTTTTTTGTAGTTTTTCACAAGACATAGAACGATGTCTTCCCCCACACACGGTCATTTTTCAAAACGTCGGTTTTTTTCATCACATAAAGTGATGGTGTGTACGCGGCATTACTCTTACTGAATCTGGCCCTGTGTCCAAAGCTTGTACACAGTGTAGGTGGGGGGAGGCGGGGTGTAGGGTGTGGGGGCAAAAAGGATTAATTTTAGTTATCTCTTATTATGTTTAATGAGTTGATAATTGAATTGATAATGGTGGTGTCAGTTGTCAAGTTCAGCTGGCATTGAAGGAAGGTCTGATAAAGCCTCCAGCAGGGTGAAGCCCACCGGAGTTGTCTGCCGCCTCCTGTACTGCAAATCCGATATCCTACAGCAGACATTGCCCTGTGTCATCCAGCCCGAGGGAAGGAAGATTCTATAGGTGATGCTGAGCTCCCAGGATGGAGGAGGGAGTGGGGAACATGTTCCCCTGAATAAAGCTTGGAAGATCTCCATATGCAGTAGAAAGTGGACAATCCAAGTTCACAAGATGGCACAATAGCCCAGGTCAGATTGGCTACTGTGATGCAATGAGACAGATCTGAGGTCTAAAACCTGGCCATATAGTTCCCGGGGGCTCATACAGATGCCAGCCGTCCCAGAGCAAATCCAGGCACGATCCAGAACCTGCCGAACAGAATCGGAGCTCTCCTTCAACGTATCTGTAATTACAGACCGCTATAGTATAGGTCTCTACTTGGGAGTGCCTGCCCAACACGCTGTCTATGTCTAAAGAGAAGAATCCCACTTGTAATGGCAGGATGGTGATGTCACTCAGAGGAGCAACCTGCATTGCATACCAGTCTCATCCCAGGCCAGTTCCACTCATACCAGTCTCATCCCGCCCCAGTTTCACCCATACCAGTCTCATCCCAGGCCAGTTCCACCCATTCCAGTCTCATCCCGGGCCAGTTCCACCCATACCAGTCTCATCCCGCACCAGTTCCACCCATACCAGTCTCATCCCAGGCCAGTTCCACCCATACCAGTCTCATCCCCGGCCAGTTCCACTCATACCAGTCTCATCCCGCCCCAGTTCCACCCATTCCAGTCTCATCCCGCCCCAGTTTCACCCATACCAGTCTCATCCCAGGCCAGTTCCACCCATTCCAGTCTCATCCCGGGCCAGTTCCACCCATACCAGTCTCATCCCGCACCAGTTCCACCCATACCAGTCTCATCCCAGGCCAGTTCCACCCATACCAGTCTCATCCCAGGCCAGTTCCACCCATACCAGTCTCATCCCAGGCCAGTTCCACTCATACCAGTCTCATCCCGCCCCAGTTTCACCCATACCAGTCTCATCCCAGGCCAGTTCCACCCATTCCAGTCTCATCCCGGGCCAGTTCCACCCATACCAGTCTCATCCCGCACCAGTTCCACCCATACCAGTCTCATCCCAGGCCAGTTCCACCCATACCAGTCTCATCCCAGGCCAGTTCCACCCATTCCAGTCTCATCCCGCGCCAGTTTCACCCATACCAGTCTCATCCCGGGCCGGTTCCACCCAGACCAGTATCATCCCGGGCCAGTTCCACCCAGATCAGTCTCATCCCAGGCCAGTTATTCTCATTCCACAATCTTTTTATTGGCCAGTTCTGCCCATACCAGAGGCTCATCACAGGCCTATTTGATCCATACCAGTCTGATTCCAGGCCAGTACTGTCCATTCAGAGACTCATCCCAGCCAGTTCAATCCACACCAGAGACTTATCCCAGGCTAGTTCCGCCCATACCAGAGACTTATCCTGGGCCAGTTTCACCCATACCTAAGACTCATGCCAGGCCAGTTCTGTCCATTCTGAGACTCCTCCCAAGCCAGTTCTGCTTATACCAGAGATTTATTTCAGACCAGTTCTGTCTATTCCAGAGACTCATCCCAGGCCTGTTCCACCCATACCAGAGACTTATCCCAGGCCAGTTCCACCCATACCTGAGACTCATCCCGGGCCAGTTCCACCCATGCCAGAGACTTCTCCCGGGCCAGTTCCACCCATGCCAGAGACTCATCCCAAGCCAGTTCCACCCATACCCGAGACTCATCCCGGACCAGTTCCACCCATACCAGAGACTCATGCCAGGCCAGTTCCACCCATACCAGAGACTCATGCCAGGCCAGTTCCACCCATACCAGAGACTCATGCCAGGCCAGTTCCACCCATACCAGAGACTCATGCCAGGCCAGTTCTACCCATACCAGGGACTCATCCCAGGCCAGTTCCACCCATACCAGGGACTTATCCTGGGCCAGTTCCACCCATACCAGAGACTCATCCCAGGCCAGTTCCACCCATGCCAGAGACTTCTCCCGGGCCAGTTCCACCCATGCCAGAGACTCATCCCAAGCCAGTTCCACCCATACCAGAGACTCATCCCAAGCCAGTTCCACCCATACCAGAGACTCATGCCAGGCCAGTTCCACCCATACCAGAGACTCATGCCAGGCCAGTTCCACCCATACCAGGGACTCATCCCAGGCCAGTTCCACCCATACCAGGGACTCATCCTGGGCCAGTTCCACCCATACCAGGGACTCATCCTGGGCCAGTTCCACCCATACCAGGGACTCATCCTGGGCCAGTTCCACCCATACCAGAGACTTATCCCAGGCCAGTTCCACCCATACCAGAGACTCATCCTGGGCCAGTTCCACCCATGCCAGAGACTTCTCCCGGGCCAGTTCCACCCATACCAGAGACTCATCCCAGGCCAGTTCCACCCATACCAGAGACTTCCAAGTCAGTTCTCCATGGTGAAGTCATCCCTGTGGACAGACAAACACAAACTTCTTCCTTCATGACATAAGTGGCAGCACTTTTATATGAGCCATGTCAGCATGTTCATATCTTTCGGCTCCTATGCCCTTCCAAGGAATGAGCTACATGAAGACTTTAATGAGTATAATAACAGGACAGTCCTATAGTGGCTAAAAACATCATCCCGGCTCCTCCTATGGAAGGTGGTTTAGTTTTTCTGTATATGGCTCCTCTGTTTTGAGTATGTTTACTGTATTTCCTCCTTTGCAGGTCCGTACGACAGATATGGGCGGGTACGCCACCTCTCTGGATTACACGCAGGCCGTTATCAACAGCCTCAATTCCTAGAAGGTCTTCAGGGGAGGAGTCCCAGCCATGTGACACTCCTCATCTCTCTGACTCATCGACTATTGCACTGCATAGATCAGCCCACGCGGTTCTCATGACCTGAATGTTTTTATCAGTCCCATAGCAACTTGCTTTACCCCCGGGTGTACCTGTCGACACTTCTTTTGCCTGGAGGACTTATGGCATCAACACTATGAGGCCTCTCTTTATAAATTCACAATTGTGGGAAATCCAGCCAAATATTTAACTTATTTTAATGGAACACGAGTTTCATTAATTAATCATTGCCGCCTGGCTGTTTTTCCCCCCTTAAAATAATCCATGCCTTTCACATCCGAACATCTACAGATTTAAGAAAATTGGGCAAACAATTTATAAACAGGCCCCTTAATGTATATGCTGTCTGTACACACTGCTGATTTTCTGGAGTCCCATCATTCCTTTGCGTCCCGGTGACGCCCCCATTCTTTTGCTGCCTTTGCTGTCTTGACCCACAAATTAGTGTGATGTGAAATATTACTGAAAAATAAAGTGTTTGATGTGTGTGATAAGAGTGCTGTATTTACTGATCTGTCCTGGAGAGCCTGAGATAGAAAATAAATAAGTACACCCCCAACGTCGTTTACCATCACCACCACTTCAGGTCCATGAAATCAGGTTCCCGTGTTCCAGATTAGGTGCCATGGATTAGAACCTCCTTAGGGAGTTGTGTTTCTACGGCCATTTTAGTAATTATTGCAGCAATAATGCACTTGGAAAGAGCAGAGAGGACAGGATTGTAGCATAAAAGTTGTGTCCCCCCCCCACCAAGAACCAAACTGCTAATCCTGGCACAGCAAGGCCTCCAGTTCCTCATCGATTGTAGAGATACAATTCGATATGTGCAATTTGTTTAGTTCTGAATTTCCACATTTTCGGATTTACGAAATTACGAATTTACGAACTTTTGAATTATTCAAGAATTTGAAAATCGGGAAATAAAAAATTTGGAAATTCCAAAATACAGATTTAGAAAATTCGAATTTCGGAATATCGAGATTTCGGGAATTCGAAAAGCAGATATTCGAAAAGCGGATATTCGAAAATTCGGAGTTAGAAAATTCGAATAAAGTGCCATTTGTGAAGGTCCCGTCTGTAATCCCACATTAGTCCTCTGTATGCAACTTCCTGGGTGGCAAACTACTCAAGAGCCCAGAAGGGTATTTGCAGACTTCTTATGCACTTGGAAAGAGCAGAGAGGACAGGATTGTAGCATAAAAGTTGTGTCCCTCCCACCAAGAACCAAACTGCTAATCCTGGCACAGCAAGGCCTCCAGTTCCTCATCGATTGTAGAGATACAATTAGATATGTGCAATTTGTTTAGTTCCGAATTTTTCAATTTCGGATTTACGAAATTACGAACTTTTGAATTTTCGAAAATTCTAAATTTCAGAATTTGAAAATCAGGAAAATAAAAAAATTTGGAAATTCCAAAATACAGATTTCAAAAACTCTAATTCTGAAATTGGAAATTTCGGAATATCGAGATTTCGGGAATTTGAAAAGCGGATATTCGAAAATTTGAAATTTCAGAAATTCAAAGTTAGAAAATTAGAAATTCCAGAATCCGGAAATTCTCTATTCGGAAAATTCTATAATCGGAAATTCCAAAATTCTAAATTTGAAGTTCGGAAATCCGATTATTCAGAATTTGAATTTCGAAAATAGGAAATCCCAAAATTCAGAATTTGAATTTCGAAAATTCAGACTTCGAATTTCGGAAATTCGAAAATTGGGATTTTCAAATTCTGAATTTTTAACATTTCTGAATCTCCGAATTATCAAATTTCTGAATTTTTGAATATTTGATTTCATAATTTTCAAATTTCCAGCATTTCCAAAAAAGCAAAAAAAAAAAACACGAATGAAACTAAAACGAACAAACTACCATGAAGTCTAACAGTATCTGTATCAAGAAACCTGTCATGGGGATAATTGTAGAAGAAAGCTCCTCTTCTGGAACTTCAAAACATGGATCAGCAGATGAGAGTTGAAGAAACATATGACCATTCATGAAGGTGGCAAGAAGACGACTTATTACCAACCTTACCAAGGCAGGATCTACTTGCACCTTGGAAGTGAGGGAAGTGCCATTTGTGAGGGTCCCGTCTGTAATCCCACATTATTCCTCTGGGTGGCAAACTACTCAAGAGCCCAGAAGGGTATTTGCAGACTCCTTACCTCCAACCCGGCAGGTGTCCAGAAAAAGAGATCTAGAAGATCTATAATGCCTTGAAAAAGTATTCACCCCCCTTGACTTTTTCCCTATTTTGTTACATTACAGCCTTTTAGTTCAATGTTTTTTTTAGTCTGAATTATATTTGACGGATCAGAACACAATAGTCTAAGTTGAAGTAAAATTAGAAAAATAAACATAAAACTTAATAAAAAAACTGATAACTGTCATGTGCGTAAGTATTCACCCCCTTTGTTATGAAGCCCATAAAAAGCTCTGGTGCCACCAATTCCCTTCAGAAGTCACATAATTAGTGAAATGACGTCCACCTGTGTGCAATCTAAGTGTCACATAACCTGTCAATTACAGACACACCTTTCTGAAAGGCCCCAAAGGCGGCAAACACCTAAGCAAGAGGCACCACTAACCAAACACTGCCATGAAGGCCAAGGAACTCTCCAAACAAGGAAGGGACAATGTTGTTGAGAAGTACAAGTCAGGGTTCGGTTATAAAACCAAAAAATATCCAAATCTTTGATGATCCCTAAGAGCTCCATCAAATCTATCATCACCAGATGGAAAGAACACGGCACAACAGCAAACCTGCCAAGAGACGGCCGCACACCAAAACTCACGGCAAGGAGGTCATGTGTGCCCTGGAGCATATAGCTCACCGGCCACCCCTGGAGCAACGGGGCATGTCGTGGACGGCCCAGCATGTAGCTAAAAGGCCAGCACACGCTCAATGGCCAAACTCGGGGGGGGGGGGGGGGGGGGTACTACGAGGATCCAGTCCGTCACCCAGTTGGCAGTTGATTGTAGATCTTAGGATCCAAAAATGCAGAACATAAAAGAAAAACATTGCAAAAAATCCCCAGGCCACATGGGCCCTTAGGAGCAATGCCATTCTCCTGTGCTAGGCAGAAAAGAAAACACACACATGGGATGTACCCAGGGGGACTACCCCCTGGGTACATCCCCTGGGAGGTACTGTGTTTAACATGCTGTTTTTCTGCCTAGTCAATCTCCTAGCAGGAGGATAATACCCCATGGTCAAGATGCTGCTGTGTCCGTCCATGAACGGAAGAGAAAAACAGGGGACCAAGCCTGTGGCAAGAGCTTCAGAGAGACGTTCACTGAAGGGACACTAGCTTAAAAAAAACCAATAAGGTCTCAGCCAAGCTTGTGGTAAGGCTGGGTGGAGATTTCCTGAAGGGGGACATCATAACCCCAAAGCGATCATGAATAGGAAAATGCCCCGTGGTGCAGGATCAAGACAAAAAATAAAAAATAAAAAAGAAAGTTCACCAAAATCCAAATTTTCTTGGGTCAAGTACTAAATAAACTCAGAAGCCTAGCTGCCCAAGGCTCCACCTCAAGGGCCTACCACCCCCAGGCTCTGCTGCCCTCCCAACTGTACATGTGTGAAGAGCAGTTTCTCCTCATTGCACACCTTTCTATTCAACACACAGACTCAGATCTCGTTATATACAAAACTTTATTCTGTATTTTACAATGGGGAACCTTCTAGCTCATTGTCCTCAAGCTTCATAATTCTGTCCATAAAAAAAAAAATAAAAGTATGAAATGAAACCACGGCCTTATAGTCTTTAAAGCGCGCAGCTGCCGCTCAGTCGTCATCCTCATGGCGCACTTTGGCTCTCTTTTTTTTCTTGTTTTCTGTGGACGGGGTCTCTCCTGTGGACGATTTTTTCTTCTTGGGGGTCTGTGCCTCCTCTTCCTCCAAACCGTTCTCAGAAACCTCCCCCTCCGACTTTCGTTTCTTTTTCTTCTTGCTGGGTGTTGTAGTCTCCTCCTCCTCTGACACCTCAACCACCTCCACCTTCTTTTTCTTCTTCTTGCTGGACTGCGGCTCCTCCAACACTACTTCTTCCTCCGCCGCCTCTGCCTTCTTTTTCTTCTTCTTGGGCGTCTGAGAAGACAAACGAGAGCCCTATTGTAATCATATGACATACAAAAAGCATAACTCCCCCCCCCCCCCATACCTACAACTACCGAGAAGTAACGTCCGGACAAATCTAGTAACGAATACTGAATGCGCCCTGAAGAAGCTCAACGGTGAAACACGTTGATGCACTTGAGATCACATTATGTAGTTTCATATATACGATTAACAATTTTGTATATTATATGTGTTTAGGTCTTAAATATTTTTCCATATCCTCATTGTTTACTGTGCCATTAAAATCCGACCTGGGGCTACCCCCTCTTTTTGTATTTCCATTACCTACGGATGTGACAATGCGAGTGCTGTCCCTTCATACATTTCAATGACCGGAAGAGTCGGCACCACTTTTCTTCCAGGAGTCTAAACCAGTGGCCCTCAACCTCAGTCCTCAAGTACCCACCCCCCCCCCCCCCCCCCCAAACGGGCACTCAGATTTTCCTGGGCACAGCCACTTTAAAATCAATATCATTGACAAGAGCCATTTTTAGCCAAGGGAAGTCATCAAAACACGGCCCCCATTGAGGGGTACTTGAGGACCAAGGTTAAGAACCACTGGTCTAAATGAAAAGCCCAGTAAGGTGCACCCTCAACAGCTTCACCTCCAAATCATTCTCCATCCCAAGAATGTCAGGAAGGGGGGCGTTTGGAGCTTTATGCCAGCAATAACTGAAGGACCATAACATGTTAAAAAGGTGGTGGGGGGGGGGGTGGTCTATATGGTTAGCAATGACAAAACCATAGCATGTTCGAGATGACAGGAGGCGTTAGATACACAAGGGAGTGTTATGTGCTTCATATTGTTGGCAATGACTGTAGGACCATACCAAGTTGATAGATTGTGTTGGGACGGTCAGCGCTCTACAGCAGTGGTCATCAACCTTGTCCTGCAGGGCCCACTAACAGGCCAGGTTTGCAAGATAACTGAAATGCATCACAGGTGATATCATTTGCTGCTCAGTGATTGCAGTATTCTAGTCTGCATCTCCCCAAGGTAATACATAAAACCTGGCCTGTTAGTGGGCCCTGCAGGACAAGGTTGATGACCACTACTCTATAGTGTTGGCAATGACAGGACCATGCCATGTTGGAGATAGCAGGTGATATTCCTTCACGCCCATCTAAATCCAAATCCTGCCAAGGCTCACCTTTGCTATGTTTGTGCATGGAACAACCTTCCCAGATATTCCCCATTAGACAGGACAAGGATGTGGCCAGCAGCCCCCCGCCGGATAATCTCAACCTCCAGTCTAAGATCTGTAGCAGCTACCTGGCCTTTTTTGGAAGGGGGGTCCCTATGACTGCTGGTGAATACCAAAAACCAGTGCACAAGAGAGTACACCCATTATCTCTACCGAGCCCATCATGGCCCTCACCTCTGCTTCCTCTGTGCTTTGCACTGGTGCGGACTCTTCTTGCCCAGTCTCTGCAGCCAGTTCCGCTAGCCTTTTCTTTTCACGCTTCTTGCGCTTCCGTTCTTTCTTCTCCAATTTCCTCTTGATCTCAGTTACGACTTCTGTGGCCTGAAAAAACAAAGGGAGGTTTGAACTCAATCCAACCCTCAGATGACAGAGCTTCCTCCCCTTTCTCTGCTCCACCATGCCTGGAGTCAACACTAGTCGGATCAGGCTCATTAAATCAGTTTATGCCTCCATTTTTTGTCAGGAGAAAAATGCGTCATCACTTCCGACACCCCCAGCTAGGAGCTTCTTCCAACCTGGTGGTGCAACTGGCCTTTCTAGTTAGAGCAACCAGAAATACCGACCTCCACCCAGGCCTAACCGAAGAGTACGTTTCTACCACCCCCCAAGCTTCCGTGACTAGAGAGGCCAAGGAGATACTGACCTCTGCTTGGGCCTCCTTCATGACATCAAGGTTTTTGCGTGGAGCATCCCCGGTCTCGTAGAACGTCAGCCGTTCCTCCACCTGCTCTCTCAGTTTATCTCCATACACGTTGGTCGGGATTTCTGCAAATGAGATAAACATTAGACAAAATCTCACCATTACCGGAGGATAAGAGGAGACCCACCAAGTGGCAGACCTCCGCTTCGCTCAGACACAAGCTTATCAACATACACCGCAAGGTGATATACTGTTGACGAAAAATTATTACCATCATTGCAAAGCAGAAAGGAAATTCCAGGGATGGGTCTTGGCCAAGGAAATAAAGGTCTATAGATGTAATTTACCCATTTCTTCATAGTCCACTTTTACTTACCGCCACATAGTCTGGTTTATAGATTAACCACCCCTCCCCCCCCCCCCCCCCAATTGCCTTCAACTTCACAACGGTATCTACATATATCAACAGGCGGCACCTCACCTGAGAAGCAGTCTATGCGGGAGGCGATGCTGCACTTGTTAGCCAGATACCGAGAGATCCGCCCCTTGTTCTTGGCGGCAGCACGTCCGATGAAGGTGGAGTGGAAGATGAGGCCGTATTTCGGGGTGTTTCCTTTAGTCTTCAGGGCCCTGCAATGGAATCAGCTAAAGATTTGTAACAAGATACAGTTAAGACTAAAAACAGGAGGAGTGCTACCGAGCCTATGCAGCCAGGGGACGTAATGGGTACCCCCGTCGCCTCCCTCGAAAGCCGGGGGGAACCGCAATGGGTACCCCCGTCGCCTCCCTCGAAAGCCGGGGGGAACCGCAATGGGTACCCCCGTCGCCTCCCTCGAAAGCCGGGGGGAACCGCAATGGGTACCCCCGTCGCCTCCCTCGAAAGCCGGGGGGGAACCGCAATGGGTAACCCCCTCGCCTCCCTCAAAAGCCAGGGGGAACCGCAATGGGTAACCCCCTCGCCTCCCTCAAAAGCCAGGGGGAACCGCAATGGGTAACCCCCTCGCCTCCCTCAAAAGCCAGGGAATGGTCTGCCTCCACTGGGCCTGTGAACCTCCTGAATTGCTAAATAAACTGAACTAGCAACAAATTTCCTGATCTTCCACTACAGAGGAGGAAGCCACCACCTTGTGTCCCAACTGTATATGGGATGTAGCCGCAATGGACACGTCCCAACTGTATATGGGATGTAGCCGCAATGGAGGAGTACACTGGTATGCGCAGCACCAGTAAATCAAGTCTTGGAAACCCTCCTGTTCATAAACAGCACTGCCGACAGGCTCTGAGCCGTGGCAGAACCAGATGGCTGACGCCACCAGGAGGTACTGGCAACGATTAAAGCACACATGAGCGATGGTGTATGCAGGCGCAATGAATCATGGGAGCTATAATAAAAGATGTGCGCGGTTTGTCAGCATCCACCACCAGTGGAATGTACATCTTCCCTGAACCGCATAAGTGAAATCTAGGACCAGGTTGGCATTTGTATGCACTGTTCTGGGTCCCAGGATAAGCACTGGCAGAATTATAAGCTTCAGCCCCCTGTTAGGACACAAGCAAGCTAAAAGCCATCATGACAGGTCCACTTTAACACCTCAACTCTCCCCTAGCATTGTCAATGTGACAAGACATCACTTCTTCACTACTGAAGTAGACCTGGAGGGTGCTGCAAACAGGTCCACACACTAGTTGACCTTCAGAACACAAACCAGCTGGAGCTATGAAATCTTAGAGGAAGACGATATGGGGGGGGGGGTCTGAGTTTTACAAATCTGGCATAGAGACAATCAGCTGTTAGGGGTCTTAGTCTACACTCATGTACTGATATATACATTTGTGTACCCAGGGTTGGGGTGTATGTCATGTCCCCCCCACCCCCAAAACCCATCAGAAAGGATCAAAGGCATCACTCTGACCTGCACAGCTGCTCACAGCCCCTCAGGCACACGTATATTCACACACAGCGAGTAGAGGGCGTTGTTCAGACTCTGGGGCGGCGGTTATCACTCACGCAGCGGCAGGCGCCAGCATGTCAAACACCGGCACCCAGTTAACTGCCATCACTACAAGCGCCCGGCAGTTGTACCTGAATAGAGCTTTCTCCGCTCCAAGGATCTGGACGGTGGAGGCCGGGTACTTGGCCAGGTTGGTTAGACTTCCAGCGTGGGAGATGAGGCGAGCTCCAACCTGCGTGATAGAATAAAAATCAGTGGGGGTGGCAGACATGGTGATAAAAATACAAGATGAGCAGAGAGACGGTGGTGACCATGTAGGAGCTCAGGCAGCACAGATCAGCAGTGAAAAGTTTTCAGCAGCAGGCTCAGGGGATTGACAGATTATACTGATACATCATCTCTGTGCCAAGGCCAACCCGGCTCCAACTGTGGGGGAAATTCTCATGCCCCCCCAAAAGTTAAATGTTAATCCTTTGTATACATCCTGGAAATTTAAGTGACACCACCTCTTGTTAAAGTTTAGGTCCCGGACCCCCAACCCCTCTAGCACCAACACCTATTCCCACATCCAGGTCTACCACCCTCTCCAGTCCCCGATTAAAGCTTTTAATCCATACTTCCACCATTGCAGATATCTATTGATGACTGGCACACAGTAAAAAAAAAAAAAAAAAAGTTCAGTTTTTAATCATGAAGCTATATTGGGTCAGGTTAGTTTAGATTTTAGCAATACTGACCACTTCTCCGATAAGGGCAGACAGGCTGGGGGCCACTTGGGTCATCTTGGATCTCAGATATTCCTGCAGGCCTTTGCGGTATTCGGACAAGGAGATGACACGGGTGGAGAAGCTCTCAATATTGATCAGGTCGATGGGAGAGATGTCCATGCCTGGGGGAAGAGAGGAAAGTATGTTAGACTTACGGTATCCCCGTACACAAATCTACACCACCTTCAAAGACAGCACAGGGTGGGGTGTGGACACAGTAGGAAAGGTGCACAAGAGCAGATTCCTCCCTATGGAAGCATGTAAACCCAGACTATAAAAGCCCATAAAACTAACAGAAGCAACGAAGAAGAAGCCCACAGAGAAGCCAACGAAGAAGAAGCCCACAGAGAAGCCAACGAAGAAGAAGCCCACAGAGAAGCCAACGAAGAAGAAGCCCACAGAGAAGAAGCCCACAGAGAAGCCAACGAAGAAGAAGCCCACAGAGAAGCCAACGAAGAAGAAGCCCACAGAGAAGCCAACAAAGAAGAAGCCTACAGAGAAGCCAACAAAGAAGAAGCCTACAGAGAAGCCAACGAAGAAGAAGCCTACAGAGAAGCCAACAAAGAAGAAGTCTACAGAGAAGCCAACAAAGAAGAAGCCTACAGAGAAGCCAACGAAGAAGAAGCCTACAGAGAAGCCAACGAAGAAGAAGCCTACAGAGAAGCCAACGAAGAAGAAGCCTACAGAGAAGCCAACGAAGAAGAAGCCTACAGAGAAGCCAACGAAGAAGAAGCCTACAGAGAAGCCAACGAAGAAGCCTACATGTTCAAATAAGATGTGGAGCAAAACCTGCGATACATGGAGTGACAGATGAGAGGACCAACACCCCCCACCATCCATAGACCTCACCGAGGAGAACCACCACACCCATCACCCTTAGACTTCATGAGGTCCAACCAACTCCCCCCCACCACCTATAGACATCACCAAGATGAACCACCAACCATCACCCACCCCCGATGACTGTAGTACAGGACGTGCTCAGTAACCTCAGGTGACATCACACAGATCAGTGGATTGACAGATTAAAATTAACATCATTGCAACGTCCAATAATTCCCAACAGGGGGCTGACCACCAAATCCCCAGTAATCCCCTCACCCAAAGGATGACCAATAATGGAGCCCACAGAGAGGCCAAGGCGAAAGCCCACAGAGAGGCCAACCAAACCTCCCCATTCACCTCAACACAAATGGATCACACTTTGATTTATGGCGTGCCAACTTACCCATGGAGGACCTGGAAGCATCCAGGATGGCCTGGGCCTTGGCACCGTCCATTATGATCTCTTCCATGTCTTCTAGTTTCTCCTCGCTCAGTTCTTTCCGGTTGCCAATGAACTTGGCCATTCGGCAGTAGGTGTAGTTGTCAGCGACGATCTTGATCAGCTCTGGGAAGTGATATCCGTACCATTCTCTGAAAGAAAAAAAGGATACTGCTATGAGCCACAGACCCAGATAACCTGTTACAGATCTACCAGAGAGGACACAGCAGAGGTTGTCGCCCCGATAACAATACAGTCCAGGCACAAGGCCAGGCTGTGGTGTAGACAGAGACGTTACTATTCCTCCTCTTTCTGTACAGCCAGTGGGGGAGGCAACACTGTCTGTGGTAAGCAATGGGAGGACCAAGTGTCTTTACACCAAATGGGTATGAGAGTTCATGAGCTGGGAGTTGCAGCACACCAACTTCCGTTTCTGAGGAGCTACACAAACTAAGACCTATGCTTGACCATTCCTGCACCCACTTGGGCTCTCCTTCAAAGAGTTGCACATACCCAAAAACACCCTAGAGAGGCCATACCCACCCTAGCTCCCCACCCATGAGCGACACCCTACAATAATTGAGAAGAACCCATAAAAAGCTGCAGATATCCAAAGGTTATCGCTTATGTGCAGCTTTTTATGGGTTCTTCTCAATTAGGGTTTTAGGGTGCACCCATAAAAAGCTGCACATAAGCGATAACATTTGGGTATCTGCAGCTTCATTGGCAAGCCTCGGAGAAGCCTCATTCACCCAAACAACCTCCAACCCTGAAGGAGCCACATCATGGAGGATCTTGCCCCCACCACATTCCGAATGTGCACCTACCTGACCCTCATGGAAAAGGTGTTGATGTCCTTGTCCAGTTGGTCCAACAAACTGATAGACTGGATGATCATGTTGTCTACACGGTTGACGTTGAACTTGACTTTGGCTCGGGAGTAGCTGTGCCCCAGGCCGAGCTGCGCCTTGGAGGCCGACTCAGCCGTCAGACCCTTCACCAGGGCATGGAAATGTAGCCGGATACCTGCAAGGAAGACATCATTTCAGGCTTTGCATACAAGGAGATTGTAGGCGGACATCTTTGCCTCAGACTCCAAAACCCACCATGGCAACCCCCTCTGATCATACACTGGACAACACATGTACAATCTCACTACCAATCACATGATCGTAGCTGACCAGGTTCCTCTCCAGCTCCTTACCTCGGATTATCTCAGGAACCACCCCGGTGGTATCGCATTTGATGCTTAGCTCTTCAAAGACGGCGGCTCCGATTTTGCCATCGCTGACACCAAGGAGGGCCTTTTTCTTCTTGGCAGGCATGTGGGTTTCCAGGAGGAGTTTCAGATCCTCATGGAGGACACCTGGGGGGGGAACCACAAATTGGAATCAAGATGAAAACGCCAACCAACTAACACCCCCTCCCCAATACTATAGTACAGGACGTGCTCAGTAACCTCAGGTGACATCACACAGATCAGTGGATTGACAGATTAAAATTAACATCATTGCAACGTCCAATAATCCCCCAACAAGGGGCTGACCACCACATTCCCTGTAATCCCCTCACCCAACAAAAATTGACCCCCCCATAGCCATAAGTCCCCAATATCCCATCAAAGAGCACCCCCCCCCCTTCAGAAATATCACCACCTCACACCAACAGGGCTGACCATTAGTTGAAAAAGAACTTCCAACCCCGCCAAGAACGAACTTCCAACCCCGCCAAGAACGAACTTCCAACCCCGCCAAGAACGAACTTCCAACCCCGCCAAGAACGAACTTCCAACCCCGCCAAGAACGAACTTCCAACCCCGCCAAGAACGAACTTCCAACCCCGCCAAGAACGAACTTCCAACCCCGCCAAGAACGAACTTCCAACCCCGCCAAGAACGAACTTCCAACCCCGCCAAGAACGAACTTCCAACCCCGCCAAGAACGAACTTCCAACCCCGCCAAGAACGAACTTCCAACCCCGCCAAGAACGAACTTCCAACCCCGCCAAGAACGAACTTCCAACCCCGCCAAGAACGAACTTCCAACCCCGCCAAGAACGAACTTCCAACCCCGCCAAGAACGAACTTCCAACCCCGCCAAGAACGAACTTCCAACCCCGCCAAGAACGAACTTCCAACCCCGCCAAGAACGAACTTCCAACCCCGCCAAGAACGAACTTCCAACCCCGCCAAGAACGAACTTCCAACCCCGCCAAGAACGAACTTCCAACCCCGCCAAGAACGAACTTCCAACCCCGCCAAGAACGAACTTCCAACCCCGCCAAGAACGAACTTCCAACCCCGCCAAGAACGAACTTCCAACCCCGCCAAGAACGAACTTCCAACCCCGCCAAGAACGAACTTCCAACCCCGCCAAGAACGAACTTCCAACCCCGCCAAGAACGAACTTCCAACCCCGCCAAGAACGAACTTCCAACCCCGCCAAGAACGAACTTCCAACCCCGCCAAGAACGAACTTCCAACCCCGCCAAGAACGAACTTCCAACCCCGCCAAGAACGAACTTCCAACCCCGCCAAGAACGAACTTCCAACCCCGCCAAGAACGAACTTCCAACCCCGCCAAGAACGAACTTCCAACCCCGCCAAGAACGAACTTCCAACCCCGCCAAGAACGAACTTCCAACCCCGCCAAGAACGAACTTCCAACCCCGCCAAGAACGAACTTCCAACCCCGCCAAAGGATGAGCATGACCCTCAGATGACACACCCCCCAATTTGCTCACCCAAGGCCAACCCACGTTATTACCTTCAGAGAAGGCATCACACCCCCAAATGATGCCCTCACCCAACAAAAGCCAACCCTCCCTTTATTACCTTCAAAAGTGACGTCACACATGCCCAATAATCACCTCACCCTCTCAACCCACCTCCCCCGCTTCCTTACCTTCAGAGATGGCGTTCACATTCTCCAGGGCGCTCTGGGCGGATTTAAATGGCGAAAATGCCACCAGCTTCACTATGGTGTTGAACTTTCCGATATTCTGCAGCGACTCCTCCACCTGCAGGCAGAAGTGGACATATTTGTGATCAATCGCTGGGAGCAACAACAATGCTGAATGGTGGCTTCATCCCTTCTAACCCCTCCCACCAGTACATGACTGCAAATCAGTGACAGCTACCGCCATCCAGCCAACAGAGGCCCGGGGGGGGGGGGGGGGGGTTACACTGCGCACCTACCGCAAGCCAAGGACTAAACACCTCTGTACACCACTGTCACTGAGGAGCGCAAACAACTCACCTGAGGAAGCAGCATGCCGATCTCCTCCACCTCCTTCACCCCAAACAGGGCGTAGCCCGCCGCATGCTCAAATAAGATGTGGAGCAAAACCTGCAAGACAAGGAAAGATCAGATGAGTGGGGGGAGAAGATTGGGGAAGGAGGAGAAGCGGAGGAGAACAAGATTGGGGAAGGAGGAGAAGCGGGGGAGAACAAGATTGGGGAAGGAGGAGAAGCGGGGGAGAACAAGATTGGGGAAGGAGGAGAAGCGGGGGAGAACAAGATTGGGGAAGGAGGAGAAGCGGGGGAGAACAAGATTGGGGAAGGAGGAGAAGCGGGGGAGAACAAGATTGGGGAAGGAGGAGAAGCGGGGGAGAACAAGATTGGGGAAGGAGGAGAAGCGGGGGAGAACAAGATTGGGGAAGGAGGAGAAGCGGGGGAGAACAAGATTGGGGAAGGAGGAGAAGCGGGGGAGAACAAGATTGGGGAAGGAGGAGAAGCGGGGGAGAACAAGATTGGGGAAGGAGGAGAAGCGGAGGAGAACAAGATTGGGGAAGGAGGAGAAGCGGGGGAGAACAAGATTGGGGAAGGAGGAGAAGCGGGGGAGAACAAGATTGGGGAAGGAGGAGAAGCGGAGGAGAACAAGATTGGGGAAGGAGGAGAAGCGGAGGAGAACAAGATTGGGGAAGGAGGAGAAGCGGGGGAGAACAAGATTGGGGAAGGAGGAGAAGCGGGGAGAACAAGATTGGGGAAGGAGGAGAAGCGGAGGAGAACAAGATTGGGGAAGGAGGAGAAGCGGGGGAGAACAAGATTGGGGAAGGAGGAGAAGCGGGGGAGAACAAGATTGGGGAAGGAGGAGAAGCGGGGGAGAACAAGATTGGGGAAGGAGGAGAAGCGGGGGAGAACAAGATTGGGGAAGGAGGAGAAGCGGGGGAGAACAAGATTGGGGAAGGAGGAGAAGCGGGGGAGAACAAGATTGGGGAAGGAGGAGAAGCGGGGGAGAACAAGATTGGGGAAGGAGGAGAAGCGGGGGAGAACAAGATTGGGGAAGGAGGAGAAGCGGGGGAGAACAAGATTGGGGAAGGAGGAGAAGCGGGGGAGAAAAAGATTGGGGAAGGAGGAGAAGCGGGGGAGAAAAAGATTGGGGAAGGAGGAGAAGCGGGGGAGAACAAGATTGGGGAAGGAGGAGAAGCGGGGGAGAACAAGATTGGGGAAGGAGGAGAAGCGGGGGAGAACAAGATTGGGGAAGGAGGAGAAGCGGGGGAGAACAAGATTGGGGAAGGAGGAGAAGCGGGGGAGAACAAGATTGGGGAAGGAGGAGAAGCGGGGGAGAACAAGATTGGGGAAGGAGGAGAAGCGGGGGAGAACAAGATTGGGGAAGGAGGAGAAGCGGGGGAGAACAAGATTGGGGAAGGAGGAGAAGCGGGGGAGAACAAGATTGGGGAAGGAGGAGAAGCGGGGGAGAACAAGATTGGGGAAGGAGGAGAAGCGGAGGAGAACAAGATTGGGGAAGGAGGAGAAGCGGAGGAGAACAAGATTGGGGAAGGAGGAGAAGCGGGGGAGAACAAGATTGGGGAAGGAGGAGAAGCGGAGGAGAACAAGATTGGGGAAGGAGGAGAAGCGGAGGAGAACAAGATTGGGGAAGGAGGAGAAGCGGGGGAGAACAAGATTGGGGAAGGAGGAGAAGCGGGGAGAACAAGATTGGGGAAGGAGGAGAAGCGGAGGAGAACAAGATTGGGGAAGGAGGAGAAGCGGGGGAGAACAAGATTGGGGAAGGAGGAGAAGCGGGGGAGAACAAGATTGGGGAAGGAGGAGAAGCGGGGGAGAACAAGATTGGGGAAGGAGGAGAAGCGGGGGAGAACAAGATTGGGGAAGGAGGAGAAGCGGGGGAGAACAAGATTGGGGAAGGAGGAGAAGCGGGGGAGAACAAGATTGGGGAAGGAGGAGAAGCGGGGGAGAACAAGATTGGGGAAGGAGGAGAAGAGGGGGAGAACAAGATTGGGGAAGGAGGAGAAGCGGGGGAGAAAAAGATTGGGGAAGGAGGAGAAGCGGGGGAGAAAAAGATTGGGGAAGGAGGAGAAGCGGGGGAGAAAAAGATTGGGGAAGGAGGAGAAGCGGGGGAGAACAAGATTGGGGAAGGAGGAGAAGCGGGGGAGAACAAGATTGGGGAAGGAGGAGAAGCGGGGGAGAACAAGATTGGGGAAGGAGGAGAAGCGGGGGAGAACAAGATTGGGGAAGGAGGAGAAGCGGGGGAGAACAAGATTGGGGAAGGAGGAGAAGCGGGGGAGAACAAGATTGGGGAAGGAGGAGAAGCGGGGGAGAACAAGATTGGGGAAGGAGGAGAAGCGGAGGAGAACAAGATTGGGGAAGGAGGAGAAGCGGGGGAGAACAAGATTGGGGAAGGAGGAGAAGCGGGGGAGAACAAGATTGGGGAAGGAGGAGAAGCGGGGGAGAACAAGATTGGGGAAGGAGGAGAAGCGGGGGAGAACAAGATTGGGGAAGGAGGAGAAGCGGGGGAGAACAAGATTGGGGAAGGAGGAGAAGCGGAGGAGAACAAGATTGGGGAAGGAGGAGAAGAGGGGGAGAACAAGATTGGGGAAGGAGGAGAAGCGGGGGAGAACAAGATTGGGGAAGGAGGAGAAGCGGAGGAGAACAAGATTGGGGAAGGAGGAGAAGCGGGGGAGAACAAGATTGGGGAAGGAGGAGAAGCGGGGGAGAACAAGATTGGGGAAGGAGGAGAAGCGGGGGAGAACAAGATTGGGGAAGGAGGAGAAGCGGGGGAGAACAAGATTGGGGAAGGAGGAGAAGCGGGGGAGAACAAGATTGGGGAAGGAGGAGAAGCGGGGGAGAACAAGATTGGGGAAGGAGGAGAAGCGGGGGAGAACAAGATTGGGGAAGGAGGAGAAGCGGGGGAGAACAAGATTGGGGAAGGAGGAGAAGCGGGGGAGAACAAGATTGGGGAAGGAGGAGAAGCGGGGGAGAACAAGATTGGGGAAGGAGGAGAAGCGGGGGAGAAAAAGATTGGGGAAGGAGGAGAAGCGGGGGAGAAAAAGATTGGGGAAGGAGGAGAAGCGGGGGAGAACAAGATTGGGGAAGGAGGAGAAGCGGGGGAGAACAAGATTGGGGAAGGAGGAGAAGCGGGGGAGAACAAGATTGGGGAAGGAGGAGAAGCGGGGGAGAACAAGATTGGGGAAGGAGGAGAAGCGGGGAGAACAAGATTGGGGAAGGAGGAGAAGCGGGGGAGAACAAGATTGGGGAAGGAGGAGAAGCGGGGGAGAACAAGATTGGGGAAGGAGGAGAAGCGGGGGAGAACAAGATTGGGGAAGGAGGAGAAGCGGGGGAGAACAAGATTGGGGAAGGAGGAGAAGCGGGGGAGAACAAGATTGGGGAAGGAGGAGAAGCGGAGGAGAACAAGATTGGGGAAGGAGGAGAAGCGGGGGAGAACAAGATTGGGGAAGGAGGAGAAGCGGGGGAGAACAAGATTGGGGAAGGAGGAGAAGCGGAGGAGAACAAGATTGGGGAAGGAGGAGAAGCGGAGGAGAACAAGATTGGGGAAGGAGGAGAAGCGGGGGAGAACAAGATTGGGGAAGGAGGAGAAGCGGGGAGAACAAGATTGGGGAAGGAGGAGAAGCGGAGGAGAACAAGATTGGGAAGGAGGAGAAGCGGGGGAGAACAAGATTGGGGAAGGAGGAGAAGCGGGGGAGAACAAGATTGGGGAAGGAGGAGAAGCGGGGGAGAACAAGATTGGGGAAGGAGGAGAAGCGGGGGAGAACAAGATTGGGGAAGGAGGAGAAGCGGGGGAGAACAAGATTGGGGAAGGAGGAGAAGCGGGGGAGAACAAGATTGGGGAAGGAGGAGAAGCGGGGGAGAACAAGATTGGGGAAGGAGGAGAAGCGGGGGAGAACAAGATTGGGGAAGGAGGAGAAGCGGGGGAGAACAAGATTGGGGAAGGAGGAGAAGCGGGGGAGAACAAGATTGGGGAAGGAGGAGAAGCGGGGGAGAACAAGATTGGGGAAGGAGGAGAAGCGGGGGAGAAAAAGATTGGGGAAGGAGGAGAAGCGGGGGAGAAAAAGATTGGGGAAGGAGGAGAAGCGGGGGAGAAAAAGATTGGGGAAGGAGGAGAAGCGGGGGAGAACAAGATTGGGGAAGGAGGAGAAGCGGGGGAGAACAAGATTGGGGAAGGAGGAGAAGCGGGGGAGAACAAGATTGGGGAAGGAGGAGAAGCGGGGGAGAACAAGATTGGGGAAGGAGGAGAAGCGGGGGAGAACAAGATTGGGGAAGGAGGAGAAGCGGGGGAGAACAAGATTGGGGAAGGAGGAGAAGCGGGGGAGAACAAGATTGGGGAAGGAGGAGAAGCGGAGGAGAACAAGATTGGGGAAGGAGGAGAAGAGGGGGAGAACAAGATTGGGGAAGGAGGAGAAGCGGGGGAGAACAAGATTGGGGAAGGAGGAGAAGCGGAGGAGAACAAGATTGGGGAAGGAGGAGAAGCGGGGGAGAACAAGATTGGGGAAGGAGGAGAAGCGGAGGAGAACAAGATTGGGGAAGGAGGAGAAGCGGAGGAGAACAAGATTGGGGAAGGAGGAGAAGAGGGGGGAGAACATTGAGGAGGAAAAGGGGAGAACATTGGGGAGGAGGAGAAGAACATTGAGGGGAACCAACACTACCCATAGATGACATCCCCAATAACATGGAGGTCCAACCCCCCCCCCCCCCGAAGACATCACCGAAGAAAATCACCAAACGGCACCCCCCCCCCCCCCAATGACTAGTACAGGACGTGCTCAGTAACCTCAGGTGACATCACACAGATCAGTGGATTGACAGATTAAAATTTACATCATTGCAACGTCCAATAATCCCCCAACAAGGGGCTGACCACCACATCCCCAGTAATCCCCTCCCCCAACAAATAATCACACCGGTGCGATTTCTTAGCGGGATCCCGCCATTCACATTACTCTGCTGCGGGGGGTGTCGGCATAAAGTCGCCAATGGCGTCAATGTGATGCGATTTCAGCCGTACAAACTGAATGATTGAACTCCTATCGCACAGACCGCGCATGCGACATGTGCATGCGGTGTCCGGCATTGCATAAATGTGAGCCTTACCCCCCCTGGGGGGTCACACTGACTCCAGGAATGAAACGGTGCGACTTCAATCAGAACTCACCATTTCCTTCCCGACTTCGGGGGGCGATTACAGAGACAGGTTTCTGCACAGACCTAAAAAAAAATGGAAATCGCGCCCAGAAGTCGCCAAAAGTAGGACAGAAACGACTTTTGGGAATTGGTGCGGCGATTCGGACGCTGCCAATTGTCGCTGATTTGCACGTCAAATCGCATCAATCTGAACCAGGGCTGAGGACCGGTTCAAACGCAATGCATTTTTGCTGCGTTCCAGAAACGCATCAAAAATGCACCGGAAGCATTCTGTACGCTTTCTTCTAGGACAGGGATATGCAATTAGCAGACCTCCAGCTGTTGCAGAGCTACAACTCCCATGAGGCATAGCAAGACTCTGACAGCCACAAGCATGACACCCAGAGGCATGATGGGACTTGTAGTTTTGCAACAGCTGGTGGTCCACTAATTGCATATCCCTGTTCTAGGTCCAGTCTTTCCCGCATCAAACGCATGGATATTCGTAATACAGCGGAACCTCGGATTGTGAGTAAGGCGGTTAGCGAGCGTTTCGCAATACAAGCTCCCCCCCCCCCCCGATTGGCGACACCATGAGCAGGATTCTAGCTAATAGTGAGTGCAGTACCGGGTTTGGCCTGAGGTGCGGGGGGGCACCAGAGCCAATTGGAAATTCCCCCTTTCCTGGGTATTTGCGAGCCTTTATGGGAGTTTCCGAGGCTCTCTGCATTTTTCCTGCACCGCACTTTACTGGAACGTGCTAAAAACGCATCAAAATAGCACGGGAACATAGTGGGGGAGGGGGCACCGCACGGGGGGGGATATGTCATGTGACTGGAGAAGTTGCGCACAAATTTTAAAACATTTAATTTTTTTAGATGTGTAAATATATATATATATTTTTTTTTTTTTAGCAGACCCTAGAGAATAAAAAGACGGGAGTTGCTATTTTTTGTTGCACGGTATTTGTATCAAATGCATTTTTTTTTTTTAATGGAAGTGTCTCCCCCCCCCCCCCCCCCAAAAAATAAATAAGAGGGTCCTAAACGTGTGTCCTGTAAAAGGCATTTAGAACCCGTCACCTGATGGGAGAATTTTTTTGGTGGCGTCGTTTGTCGCCAATTATCGAGTTGCGTGCGATTATAAAAGTGCGACGCGTTTGGTGTCCATTGACTTGGCATAAAAACATTCTACAAAATATATAGAGATACAAAATTCAGGCCAACTTTACTGTTAAAACAAAACAGTAAAGTTAATTTTTTTTTTTAATGGAAGTGTCTTTTTCCTCCCCAAAAAAAAAAAAATTGCAATTACTACAAATACCATACAATAAAAAATTGCAACTCCCGTCTGTTTAGTCTCTGGTAAATTATATATATATAAATAAAACACACAAAAAAAAAAAAATTATATATACACACAAAAAAACAATATACATATAAAAACAATTACACACATAAAAAAAATATATATATATATATATACACATACATACACATATACACACACACACACACTATATACAATTGTTTTTTTTTTTTTTTATGTGTGCAATTGTTTGATATATATATATATATATTTATATACACACAAAAAAAAAAATGTATATATATTTCCTATAATAATGAGATGGAGGGAATATTAGGGGGAGATGGTAAAGCTGTGATCACGTGGCCTGTAGGCCTCTATAGAAGATCACACACACGTGTTCTCCCCACAGGACAGGCCTGAGGCCTACAGAGCGATCTCTACACCGGAGACACCCCTCATCACCATCACACACCCCGATCTACACCCATCATCCTCTACTACTCCCAACATCCACCACATGTCTCCCCCTCCACCATCACACCCACCATGATTACTCCGCTCCGTCCTCCTCCCGCGCCGGTAACAGACTGAGCTCCGACCGCCTCGCCTCCTCACCACCCTTCCCCGACTCCACCCACTCCGCTCCTCCCTCCAATCACCGCACACGCCCGACACCGCCCCTCCTCCAATCACCCTCCGCACACTTCTGCTTAATCCCGCCTCTTCCGGCGCCGCTACTCCCCGCCTTCTCCGGCGCCGCCCCCCCCCGCCAATAGCCGTCCGTGTGCCTGAAGACGGAGGTGCGCCGCAGCCAATCACTAGAGAGACAAGAGAGTGGAAAGAGGGGAGGGGGAGAGAGAGAGAGACGACGCATACAGTGCGGCGTGCCCTGTTGTGGGACTCTATGGTAGGTCGGAAGACCCTGGCCGGCCATGTGGGGTAGAGAGAGAGAGAGAGAGCACGTGGTTGAGATCAGAGGAGTTCTCCTGTGTCCCCTTTATACCCTATATATATACTACATATATACTCTCTATATACACCACATCTATACTCTGTGTATATATATATATATACACACTACATCTATACTCTGTGTGTGTGTATATATATATATATACTACATATATACTCTCTATATACACCACACCTATACTCTGTGTATATATATATATACTACATATATACTCTATATATATATATATATATACACTACATCTATACTCGGTGTGTATATATATATATATATACTACATCTATACTCTCTCTCTCTATATATACACTACATCTATACTCTCTATATATATATATATATATACACTACATCTATACTCGGTGTGTATATATATATATATATATATACTACATCTATACTCTCTCTCTATATATACACTACATCTATACTCTCTCTATATATATATATATATATATATATATATATATATATACACTACATCTATACTCTGTGTATATATATATATATATACTACATCTATACTCTCTCTCTCTATATATACACTACATCTATACTCTCTATATATATATATATATATATATATATATATATATATATATATATACACTACATCTATACTCGGTGTGTATATATATATATATATATATACTACATCTATACTCTCTCTCTATATATACACTACATCTATACTCTCTCTCTATATATATATATATATATATATATATATATATACACTACATCTATACTCTGTGTATATATATATATATATACTACATCTATACTCTCTCTCTCTATATATATACTACATCTATACTCTGTGTATATATATATATATATGTAGTGCTACCCCTCAGGAGCCGCTGGTTGTTTTTGGGATCGGTGAATTAAGTTACCTCTAATCGTTGTCTAGGGGTGATGGTAGTGAGTAGAGCAGTATACGAATGTCCAATCAGTGAAATAGGTTTTCTGAATGCTTTATTTCTCGGCCCAACATCAACATGAAGTATGATAGGAAAGGTTGATGAAGTAAGAAAACCTTGCAGTATCAGGCTTGGATGGAAGACGAGCAATCCTGCTCTCAGTAGTAGTAGATACAGTTCGTCGCCACTCCAGCCAGAGTGGGTAAAGCGCCCCCAGACAGACTCCTGCCACAGGCCTGGCAGCCAAAGTGTCACTTTAAGGATGCTGGGAGGAACAGGTCTCTGCCACAGACCTGGCTCTGAGGGAGCCTATGCCACAGGCCTAGAACTTGGATACTTGAATAAGCTAAATGGTAGAGCGAATCCTCCCAGTAAATTTGCGCTAGGGTCACTGGTTGACAGTGCAAGTGTACCTGTCAATGTCCCGGTCACCAGATCCCAGATGGTTCGTTCAAGCAATTTTGGACAACCTGCCTGCGGGTTCTCCTCAAGCCGATCCCCCACCAAACAGCATACAGCCTGGGATCTCCTCAATAGAGCCTGGGACCCAGTCAGTCACTGGGGCCCCTCTGTGGCATCAGTCGATCCGGGCCAGGAGGGCCCAGAGTCAGGAACTCCATAAAGCGCACGACCCCAGGCCAGGTAGGCCATAGTGGTGGGGCCTGCGATGTGCGCACACCCCCTAAACGTGGGTGCCCCACCAGGAACCCTGCGAAGAACAACGGCCTCTGCCACAGAAATACTCCCTCCCATCATGCACATCGAGGCTCAACTCCTCATTAGCTGCTGGGAAAAAGCGTCTCCGCCTGGACCTCTCTGGTGCCAACTGTCGCCCAGGGATGTTACCACATCTCTAGAACGCAGTCTGACCCACAGAACAATCCAGATTTGGCGACACACATTTAACACAATTTGGAATGAGAGCAACTTACCTCTCTCATTCCCCCACTAACTTCAGCGTAGTGCCTTTACTGAAAGTAAGGGGGGCGCTACATGTAGTGTGTATATATATATTAGCTGAATACCCGGCGTTGCCCGGTCTTCCTATCTTAACCTTTTGGGGAGGAAAATCATAGTAATATAAATATACCCATCTTTTATATAAGGGTGTAGGTAAGGGTTAATTTAACTGTCATATATTTGTATTTGGCATATAAGTAATATGTGTAGCAGGTATTATTGAAATATCTCCAGGCGTACAGAAGTTATGTGGGAACATACATTTCCCATTGATTTGCATGGGACTTTAAACAAAAACCCCGATCCTCACAAATGGGGGTAGTTAAGGGATAAATTAACTATCCAATAGTTTAAGTGGACATATAAGTAAGATGTGACCAAGTGTTATCGAAATATCTACAGCCGTTTGGAAGTTATGAAGTAACATGTATTTCCCATAGAGTTGAATGGGACTTTAAAGTGTGTGTGTGTGTATATATATATATATATACACACTGTATATAATCATATATATATGTAGCATAGCTCCCAAATGTCCCTCATTCCTCCTCATGTGTCCCTCTGATAGATAGAGTTGTATATAAAATGCTCTTTTTATCTTTCAGATCGTGTTTCCCAGAGATAAACCTTTCCTCTGATCTCTAACTTTCTGCATTTGTACATTTTAAAAGCCAATATCAGGGAATATTAGTGGTAGAAAAAAGTCCTTGTGGATTTAATCTTTTTTATTTTTTTGTTAATTCTCCTTTAAGGGGGCGTGTCCTCTGCCTACATACGCTTGTTAGTAGGTGTCCCTCATTCCCATATCCAAATGTTGGGAGGTGTGATGTAGCACTTCCCCCGCAGGAGCTGCTGGTTATAATTTGGGCGGCGCGTTACCTCTGTCTTCTCGCTGTCCCGGGTGATGGGAAAGTCCGAAGAACTCCAATGTCCACACAATGCACTTCTTTTTCTGGGATTTATTTTGCAGAACTTTAGAAAAGAAGTTGGAGGGGCGCATACCTCCCAACATTTAGAAAATCCAATGCGGGACATTTTATTTAGGGGATGGGGGTGCCGGGGATCAAAGTTGTTGAGCGGGGGGGGGGGGCGCCGGGGATCAAAGTTGTTGAGCGGGGGGGTGGGGATCAAAGTTGTTGAGCGGGGGGGTGGGGATCAAAGTTGTTGAGCGATCAAAGTTGTTGAGCGGGGGGGGGGGGTTCTCCTACCTGTGCATAATATTCCTCTGTCCCGACACCCCGCCTGCGCCATTCCACTATAGCCCGCTCCGTATTTCCCGTCGCACTGTGATTGGGCGTATAGCGGTAATGTGCGGAGGCGGGACTTCTAGACGATCAATGACATGCCAGCCCCAAGCCGCACATGCCCCCCATACGCCCAATCACAGGGAACCGGACACCAAACATGGCGGTGGAACGCAAACATGGAGGCACGGAATGTCGCGCCCCGGGGCCCTGTTTTCCGGGATCCTAGTCTAGTCCGCGGGACCCCGGGACAGACTTTGAATTGCGGGAGGATCCCGCGGAATCCGAGACAGTTGGGAGGTATGGCGGGTGGAAGGGTAGGTAGGTAGGTTCCGGTGCATAATCACAAATAAAGAAACACTCCTTCTTCCAGCAAACCGTTCTCATCGCCCCTCCAGCCAGAGTGGGTATTGCCCCCCGGATAGGTCCCTCTCACTGGCCTAGCAGCCGGGATGGCGCACGGAATAAAGTCCAGTCTCTGCCACAGACCTTCCTTTCTGAGGAGACACTTGTGGTCCAGAATCCTCTGCCTCAGGATTCAGCACCCGGATCTCTCCAGTTTAGCTTTAGTAGAAGTTTTGGTCCCGACAGGCGACACTGTCCAGCCTCTCAGAGTATGGTGCATCCTCAGATGAAGTCTTCAGGCCTTCTCCCAAGATACCCGCCTCTTGCATGGTCCTCTCCAGGATAGGTCCTCCCCTGGCTCCCTTCATCAAGTGGCTTCCCCCCCCCCCCGCAGGACGGACAGCAGAGGATCGCCTCTGCAAAGCAGGCCCCAGTCAGACTACTGGGCCCACAAACAAAGTCACAGCCCCAGGCCAACGTGGTCCCGGAGCCAGGATTCAGGACATGCATCTCAGGCCAGGCGGGCCACCAGGAGCGTGGGACAACAGACAGACGACCTCGCCCTAATGGCATCTGCCCCTTAAAGCGGGGGTTCACCCTAAAAACGATGTTCTAACATTACATTCAGCTCACTCTCTACATTGACAGTATGCCGTTTGTTTTTTGCTGTACATACCTCGTACAGCTATTTTCTTCCCCGGCTTCCGGGTCGGGACTCCCGCGGGAGTGGGTGTTCCTATCCAGCAGGTGATTGACGTGATGACAAAAACGACCTCACCCCGTCGCATAAGGAGCGTCATGAGCTGCCGAAAGAAGCCGAACGACGAGTCGGCGCTATACGGCGCCTGCGCACCAACGTTCGACTTCTTTCGGCAACTCGTGACGCTCCTTTTACGACGGGGTGAGGTCGTTTTTGTCATCACGTCAATCACCTGCTGTATAGGAACGCCCACTCCCGCGGGAGTCCCGACCCGGAAGCCGGGGAAGAAAATAGCTGTACGAGGTATGTACCCCCGCTTTAAGTACCCCTAACCAGCATGCACAGCGAGCAACCACTCCCACTGATTCGCTGCTGAGGGGAATACCCAATACACCTTGACCTTGCTGCTGCCACCCTTGGCCTGGGATGGTAATGACACCCCCAGGCGAACAATGGTGGATACTCTCAGCACAGCCATGGCTGGAACAGAGGCTAAATTGCCCCTAATCACTTTTATCTGAGCCAAATAACAGCTCAGACCCCCACTAAATGTAAAGCAGCGCCTGTTCATCAGGAGCAGGGCGCTACATATACTACATACTGTATATAATCATATATATATATGTAGCGCCCTGCTCCTGATGAACAGGCGCTGCTTTACATTTAGTGGGGGTCTGAGCTGTTATTTGGCTCAGATAAAAGTGATTGGGGCAATTGAGCCTCTGTTCCAGCCATGGCTGTGCTGAGAGTATCCACCATTGTTCGCCTGGGGGTGTTATTACCGCCCCAGGCCAAGGGTGGCAGCAGCCAGGTCATGGTACATCGAGTGTCCCCCTTGGCAGTGAATCAGTGGGAGTGGTCGCCCCCGCTGTACATGCTGGGGAGGGGTACTTAAGGGACAGACGCCATTGGTGCGGGGTCCATTCGCACCTTATTGCCCGCCTGGCCGGAGGTGTGTGTTGTGAATCCTAGCTCTGGGACCACGTTGGCCCGGGGGATGCATCTTCGTCTGGTGGGCCCAGTTGTCTGACTGGGGACCGTACCGCAGAGGTGATCCTGTGCTGTCTGTCCTGCGGGAGGAAGCCACTCGATGAAGGAAGCCAGGGGAGGACCTATCCTGGAGAGGGCCATGCAAGAGGCTGGTACCTTAGGAGAAGGCCTGGAAACTACATATATATGTAGCACTACCCCCAAAGGAGCTGCTGGTTATTTTTAGGTGGCATGTTACCTCTGTTCCTTCGCCGTCTAGGGTATATAATGAGAGTTGGGAAAAACTTCACTTTAGGTTTCTTTTTCTGTGCTTTATTACCCAACGGGGTAGAAGAATAAAAGTTATAGTTGAAGAGGTAGAAGGGTAATAGGTAGTACCTTCAGGTGTATTAGTTTTGTTCGGAAACACTCCTCCTGCTTCCAGCGATAAACTTTCGTCGCCACTCTAGAGCGGGTATTGTGCCCCTGGACAGGCCTCTCTCACCAGCCTAGCAGCCAGAGAGGGTATTGTGCCCCTGGATAGGCCTCTCTCACCAGCCTAGGAGCCAGAGAGGGTATTGTGCCCCTGGATAGGCCTCTCTCACCAGCCTAGCAGCCAGAGAGGGTATTGTGCCCCTGGACAGGCCTCTCTCACCAGCCTAGCAGCCGGGGTGTCACACGGAAACTTGGTAAAGTCTCTGCCACAGACCCTCCCAAAGGTGGAGATATATTCGGTCCAAAATCCTTCTCAACACAGGATTCAGCACCCGGATCTGTCTTGAATAAACTCTTGTGAATTCAGAACTGACGGGCGAGCATCACTCAGCCTCTCAGTAATCGGCGTCCTTCGATGAAGTTCAAGGCCTCTCCTGAGATACCAGCCTCGTGCTCGGTGCTCTCCAAGACAGGTTCTTCATCGGGTGGCTTCCTCCCTCAGGACGGGTAGCACAGGACCACTCTGTGAACGTAGACCCAGTCTGATTACCAGGCCTACATAGTAGATCACAACCCCGGACCAACGTGATCCCAGAGCCCGGAACACTTGAACACGCACCCCCAGCCATGAGTGCCACACACGGGGGGTGGTGGGACGACAGCCAAGATAGACCACTACGACCCAAAACTAATGACGTCCATCCCTTAAGTACTCTCCCCCAGCATGCACAGCGAGGCGATTAACCCCCACTGATTGGCTGCCGAGGAAAAACACCCAATACACCCTGACTTGACTGCTGCCACTGCCACCCTTGGCCTGGGGTGGTACCAACACCCCAGACAACAATAGCGGTCACTCACAGTACAGCCATGACTGGAACAGAAGCCTATAATTTGGTAAAACAATACGGTCAGAGGTAACTATATCTCTGACCACCCTCTAAATTTAGGGCAGCGCCAGATATGAAAGTAGCAGGCTGCTACATATACTACATTCTGTATATAATTATACAGAAGGATGGAGACTCATGATGAGGTGTAGATGTCCCAGAGGGACTTTGTTGGTGACGAGGTGTGATGGTGGGCTTGGTGAGAACTCATAACTTACATTGGTGGGAGGCCTGTGATAGGAGGATGGTGACTCGTGATGAGGTGTGATGGTTGGATTGGCGAGAGCTCATATCATTGGTGGGAGGCCTGTGATAGGAGGATGGTGACTCGTGATGAGGTGTGATGGTTGGATTGGTGAGAGCTCATATCATTGGTGGGAGGCCTGTGATAGGAGGATGGTGACTCGTGATGAGGTGTGATGGTTGGATTGGTGAGAGCTTATATCATTGGTGGGAGGCCTGTGATAGGAGGATGGTGACTCGTGATGAGGTGTGATGGTTGGATTGGTGAGTGCTCATATCATTGGTGGGAGGCCTGTGATAGGAGGATGGTGATGAGGTGTGATGGTTGGATTGATGAGAGCTCATATCATTGGTGGGAGGCCTGTGATAGGAGGATGGTGACTCGTGATGAGGTGTGATGGTTGGATTGGTGAGATCTCATATCATTGGTGGGAGGCCTGTGATAGGAGGATGGTGACTCGTGATGAGGTGTGATGGTTGGATTGGTGAGATCTCATATCATTGGTGGGAGGCCTGTGATAGGAGGATGGTGACTTGTGATGAGGTGTGATGGTTGGATTGGCGAGAGCTCATATCATTGGTGGGAGGCCTGTGATAGGAGGATGGTGACTCGTGATGAGGTGTGATGGTTAGATTGGTGAGAGCTCATATCATTGGTGGGAGGCCTGTGATAGGAGGATGGTGACTCGTGATGAGGTGTGATGGTTAGATTGGTGAGAGCTCATATCATTGGTGGGAGGCCTGTGATAGGAGGATGGTGACTCGTGATGAGGTGTGATGGTTAGATTGGTGAGAGCTCATATCATTGGTAGGAGGCCTGTGATAGGAGGATGGTGACTCGTGATGAGGTGTGATGGTTGGATTGGCGAGAGCTCATATCATTGGTGGGAGGCCTGTGATAGGAGGATGGTGACTCGTGATGAGGTGTGATGGTTGGATTGGCGAGAGCTCATATCATTGGTGGGAGGCCTGTGATAGGAGGATGGTGACTCATGATGCGGTGTGATGGTTGGATTGGTGAGAGCTCATATCATATCATTGGTGGGAGGCCTGTGATAGGAGGATGGTGACTCGTGATGAGGTGTGATGGTTGGATTGGTGAGAGCTCATATCATTGGTGGGGGGCCTGTGATAGGAGGATAGTGACTTGTGATGAGGTGTGATGGTTGGATTGGCAAGAGCTCATATCATTGGTGGGAGGCCTGTGATAGGAGGATGGTGACTCGTGATGAGGTGTGATGGTTGGATTGGTGAGAGCTCATATCATTGGTGGGGGGCCTGTGATAGGAGGATGGTGACTCGTGATGAGGTGTGATGATTGGATTGGTGAGAGCTCATATCATTGGTGGGAGGCCTGTGATAGGAGGATGGTGACTCGTGACGAGGTGTGATGGTTGGATTGGTGAGAGCTCATATCATTGGTGGGAGGCCTGTGATAGGAGGATGGTGACTTGTGATGAGGTGTGATGGTTGGATTGGTGAGAGCTCATATCATTGGTGGGAGGCCTGTGATAGGAGGATGGTGACTCGTGACGAGGTGTGATGGTTGGATTGGTGAGAGCTCATATCATTGGTGGGAGGCCTGTGATAGGAGGATGGTGACTCGTGACGAGGTGTGATGGTTGGATTGGCGAGAGCTCATATCATTGGTGGGAGGCCTGTGATAGGAGGATGGTGACTCGTGATGAGGTGTGATGGTTGGATTGGTGAGAGCTCATATCATTGGTAGGAGGCCTGTGATAGGAGGATGGTGACTCGTGATGAGGTGTGATAGTTGGATTGGTGAGAGCTCATATCATTGGTAGGAGGCCTGTGATAGGAGGATGGTGACTCGTGATGAGGTGTGATGGTTGGATTGGTGAGAGCTCATATCATTGGTGGGAGGCCTGTGATAGGAGGATGGTGACTCGTGATGAGGTGTGATGGTTGGATTGGTGAGAGCTCATATCATTGGTGGGAGGCCTGTGATAGGAGGATGGTGACTCGTGACGAGGTGTGATGGTTGGATTGGTGAGAGCTCATATCATTGGTGGGAGGCCTGTGATAGGAGGATGGTGACTCGTGACGAGGTGTGATGGTTGGATTGGTGAGAGCTCATATCATTGGTGGGAGGCCTGTGATAGGAGGATGGTGACTCGTGATGAGGTGTGATAGTTGGATTGGTGAGAGCTAATATCATTGGTGGGAGGCCTGTGATAGGAGGATGGTGACTTGTGATGAGGTGTGATAGTTGGATTGGTGAGAGCTCATATCATTGGTGGGAGGCCTGTGATAGGAGGATGGTGACTCGTGATGAGGTGTGATGGTTGGATTGGTGAGAGCTCATATCATTGGTGGGAGGTCTGTGATAGGAGGATGGTGACTCGTGATGAGGTGTGATGGTTAGATTGGTGAGAGCTCATATCATATCATTGGTGGGAGGCCTGTGATAGGAGGATGGTGACTCGTGATGAGGTGTGATGGTTGGATTGGTGAGAGCTCATATCATTGGTGGGAGGCCTGTGATAGGAGGATGGTGATGAGGTGTGATGGTTGGATTGGCGAGAGCTCATATCATTGGTGGGAGGCCTGTGATGGGAGGATGGTGACTCGTGATGAGGTGTGATGGTGGGATTGGTGAGAGCTCATATCATTGGTGGGAGGCCTGTGATAGGAGGATGGTGACTGGTGATGAGGTGTGATGGTTGGATTGGTGAGAGCTCATATCATTGGTGGGAGGCCTGTGATATGAGGATGGTGACTCGTGATGAGGTGTGATGGTTGGATTGATGAGAGCTCATATCATTGGTGGGAGGCCTGTGATAGGAGGATGGTGACTCGTGATGAGGTGTGATGGTTGGATTGGTGAGAGCTCATATCATTGGTAGGAGGCCTGTGATAGGAGGATGGTGACTTGTGATGAGGTGTGATAGTTGGATTGGTGAGAGCTCATATCATTGGTGGGAGGCCTGTGATAGGAGGATGGTGACTCGTGATGAGGTGTGATGGTTGGATTGGTGAGAGCTCATATCATTGGTGGGAGGCCTGTGATAGGAGGATGGTGACTGGTGATGAGGTGTGATGGTTGGATTGGTGAGAGCTCATATCATTGGTGGGAGGCCTGTGATAGGAGGATGGTGACTCGTGATGAGGTGTGGTGGTTGGATTGGTGAGAGCTCATATCATTGGTGGGGGGCCTGTGATAGGAGGATGGTGACTCGTGATGAGATGTGATGGTTGGATTGGTGAGAGCTCATATCATTGGTGGGAGGTCTGTGATAGGAGGATGGTGACTTGTGATGAGGTGTGATGGTTGGATTGGTGAGAGCTCATATCATTGGTGGGGGGCCTGTGATAGGAGGATAGTGACTTGTGATGAGGTGTGATGGTTGGATTGGCGAGAGCTCATATCATTGGTGGGAGGCCTGTGATAGGAGAATGGTGACTCGTGATGAGGTGTGATAGTTGGATTGGTGAGAGCTAATATCATTGGTGGGAGGCCTGTGATAGGAGGATGGTGACTTGTGATGAGGTGTGATAGTTGGATTGGTGAGAGCTCATATCATTGGTGGGAGGCCTGTGATAGGAGGATGGTGACTCGTGATGAGGTGTGATGGTTGGATTGGTGAAAGCTCATATCATTGGTGGGAGGTCTGTGATAGGAGGATGGTGACTCGTGATGAGGTGTGATAGTTAGATTGGTGAGAGCTCATATCATATCATTGGTGGGAGGCCTGTGATAGGAGGATGGTGACTCGTGATGAGGTGTGATGGTTGGATTGGTGAGAGCTCATATCATTGGTGGGAGGCCTGTGATAGGAGGATGGTGACTCGTGATGAGGTGTGATGGTTGGATTGGTGAGAGCTCATATCATTGGTGGGAGGCCTGTGATAGGAGGATGGTGACTCGTGATGAGGTGTGATGGTTGGATTGGTGAGAGCTCATATCATTGGTGGGAGGCCTGTGATAGGAGGATGGTGATGAGGTGTGATGGTTGGATTGGTGAGAGCTCATATCATTGGTGGGAGGCCTGTGATGGGAGGATGGTGACTCGTGATGAGGTGTGATGGTTGGATTGGTGAGAGCTCATATCATTGGTGGGAGGCCTGTGATAGGAGGATGGTGACTGGTGATGAGGTGTGATGGTGGGCTTGGTGAGAGCTCATATCATTGGTGGGAGGCCTGTGATAGGAGGATGGTGACTGGTGATGAGGTGTGATGGTTGGATTGGTGAGAGCTCATATCATTGGTGGGAGGCCTGTGATAGGAGGATGGTGACTCGTGATGAGGTGTGATGGTTGGATTGGTGAGAGCTCATATCATTGGTAGGAGGCCTGTGATAGGAGGATGGTGACTTGTGATGAGGTGTGATAGTTGGATTGGTGAGAGCTCATATCATTGGTGGGAGGCCTGTGATAGGAGGATGGTGACTCGTGATGAGGTGTGATGGTTGGATTGGTGAGAGCTCATATCATTGGTGGGAGGCCTGTGATAGGAGGATGGTGACTGGTGATGAGGTGTGATGGTAGGATTGGTGAGAGCTCATATCATTGGTGGGGGGCCTGTGATAGGAGGATGGTGACTTGTGATGAGGTGTGATGGTTGGATTGGTGAGAGCTCATATCATTGGTGGGAGGCCTGTGATAGGAGGATGGTGACTCGTGATGAGGTGTGATGGTTGGATTGGTGAGAGCTCATATCATTGGTAGGAGGCCTGTGATAGGAGGATGGTGACTCGTGATGAGGTGTGATGGTTGGATTGGCGAGAGCTCATATCATTGGTGGGAGGCCTGTGATAGGAGGATGGTGACTCGTGATGAGGTGTGATGGTAGGATTGGTGAGAGCTCATATCATTGGTAGGAGGCCTGTGATAGGAGGATGGTGATGAGGTGTGATGGTTGGATTGGTGAGAGCTCATATCATTGGTGGGAGGCCTGTGATAGGAGGATGGTGACTCGTGATGAGGTGTGATGGTTGGATTGGTGAGAGCTCATATCATATCATTGGTAGGAGGCCTGTGATAGGAGGATGGTGACTCGTGATGAGGTGTGATGGTTGGATTGGTGAGAGCTCATATCTTTGGTGGGAGGCCTGTGATAGGAAGATGGTGACTCGTGATGAGGTGTGATGGTTGGATTGGTGAGAGCTCATATCATATCATTGGTGGGGGGCCTGTGATAGGAGGATGGTGACTCGTGATGAGGTGTGATGGTTGGATTGGTGAGAGCTCATATCTTTGGTGGGAGGCCTGTGATAGGAAGATGGTGACTTGTGATGAGGTGTGATGGTTGGATTGGTGAGAGCTCATATCATTGGTAGGAGGCCTGTGATAGGAGGATGGTGACTCGTGATGAGGTGTGATGGTTGGATTGGTGAGAGCTCATATCATTGGTAGGAGGCCTGTGATAGGAGGATGGTGACTCGTGATGAGGTGTGATGGTTGGATTGGTGAGAGCTCATATCATTGGTGGGAGGCCTGTGATAGGAGGATGGTGACTTGTGATGAGGTGTGATAGTTGGATTGGTGAGAGCTCATATCATTGGTGGGAGGCCTGTGATAGGAGGATGGTGACTCGTGATGAGGTGTGATGGTTGGATTGGTGAGAGCTCATATCATTGGTGGGAGGTCTGTGATAGGAGGATGGTGACTCGTGATGAGGTGTGATGGTTAGATTGGTGAGAGCTCATATCATATCATTGGTGGGAGGCCTGTGATAGGAGGATGGTGACTCGTGATGAGGTGTGATGGTTGGATTGGTGAGAGCTCATATCATTGGTGGGAGGCCTGTGATAGGAGGATGGTGACTCGTGATGAGGTGTGATGGTTGGATTGGTGAGAGCTCATATCATTGGTGGGAGGCCTGTGATAGGAGGATGGTGACTCGTGATGAGGTGTGATGGTTGGATTGGTGAGAGCTCATATCATTGGTGGGAGGCCTGTGATAGGAGGATGGTGATGAGGTGTGATGGTTGGATTGGCGAGAGCTCATATCATTGGTGGGAGGCCTGTGATGGGAGGATGGTGACTCGTGATGAGGTGTGATGGTTGGATTGGTGAGAGCTCATATCATTGGTGGGAGGCCTGTGATAGGAGGATGGTGACTGGTGATGAGGTGTGATGGTGGGCTTGGTGAGAGCTCATATCATTGGTGGGAGGCCTGTGATAGGAGGATGGTGATGAGGTGTGATGGTTGGATTGGTGAGAGCTCATATCATTGGTGGGAGGCCTGTGATAGGAGGATGGTGACTGGTGATGAGGTGTGATAGTTGGATTGGTGAGAGCTCATATCATTGGTGGGAGGCCTGTGATAGGAGGATGGTGACTGGTGATGAGGTGTGATGGTTGGATTGGTGAGAGCTCATATCATTGGTGGGAGGCCTGTGATAGGAGGATGGTGACTCGTGATGAGGTGTGGTGGTTGGATTGGTGAGAGCTCATATCATTGGTGGGGGGCCTGTGATAGGAGGATGGTGACTCGTGATGAGATGTGATGGTTGGATTGGTGAGAGCTCATATCATTGGTGGGAGGTCTGTGATAGGAGGATGGTGACTCGTGATGAGGTGTGATGGTTGGATTGGTGAGAGCTCATATCATTGGTGGGGGGCCTGTGATAGGAGGATAGTGACTTGTGATGAGGTGTGATGGTTGGATTGGCGAGAGCTCATATCATTGGTGGGAGGCCTGTGATAGGAGGATGGTGACTCGTGATGAGGTGTGATGGTTGGATTGGTGAGAGCTCATATCATTGGTGGGAGGCCTGTGATAGGAGGATGGTGACTTGTGATGAGGTGTGATAGTTGGATTGGTGAGAGCTCATATCATTGGTGGGAGGCCTGTGATAGGAGGATGGTGACTCGTGATGAGGTGTGATGGTTGGATTGGTGAGAGCTCATATCATTGGTGGGAGGTCTGTGATAGGAGGATGGTGACTCGTGATGAGGTGTGATGGTTGGATTGGTGAGAGCTCATATCATTGGTGGGAGGCCTGTGATAGGAGGATGGTGACTCGTGATGAGGTGTGATGGTTGGATTGGTGAGAGCTCATATCATATCATTGGTGGGAGGCCTGTGATAGGAGGATGGTGACTCGTGATGAGGTGTGATGGTTGGATTGGTGAGAGCTCATATCATTGGTGGGAGGCCTGTGATAGGAGGATGGTGACTCGTGATGAGGTGTGATGGTTGGATTGGTGAGAGCTCATATCATTGGTGGGAGGCCTGTGATAGGAGGATGGTGACTCGTGATGAGGTGTGATGGTTGGATTGGTGAGAGCTCATATCATTGGTGGGAGGCCTGTGATAGGAGGATGGTGATGAGGTGTGATGGTTGGATTGGCGAGAGCTCATATCATTGGTGGGAGGCCTGTGATGGGAGGATGGTGACTCGTGATGAGGTGTGATGGTTGGATTGGTGAGAGCTCATATCATTGGTGGGAGGCCTGTGATAGGAGGATGGTGACTGGTGATGAGGTGTGATGGTGGGCTTGGTGAGAGCTCATATCATTGGTGTGAGGCCTGTGATAGGAGGATGGTGACTGGTGATGAGGTGTGATAGTTGGATTGGTGAGAGCTCATATCATTGGTGGGAGGCCTGTGATAGGAGGATGGTGACTGGTGATGAGGTGTGATGGTTGGATTGGTGAGAGCTCATATCATTGGTGGGAGGCCTGTGATAGGAGGATGGTGACTCGTGATGAGGTGTGATGGTTGGATTGGTGAGAGCTCATATCATTGGTAGGAGGCCTGTGATAGGAGGATGGTGACTCGTGATGAGGTGTGATGGTTGGATTGGTGAGAGCTCATATCATTGGTGGGAGGCCTGTGATAGGAGGATGGTGACTCGTGATGAGGTGTGATGGTAGGATTGGTGAGAGCTCATATCATTGGTAGGAGGCCTGTGATAGGAGGATGGTGACTCGTGATGAGGTGTGATGGTTGGATTGGTGAGAGCTCATATCATTGGTGGGAGGTCTGTGATAGGAGGATGGTGACTCGTGATGAGGTGTGATGGTTGGATTGGTGAGAGCTCATATCATTGGTAGGAGGCCTGTGATAGGAGGATGGTGACTGGTGATGAGGTGTGATGGTTGGATTGGTGAGAGCTCATATCATTGGTGGGAGGCCTGTGATAGGAGGATGGTGACTCGTGATGAGGTGTGATGGTGGGATTGGTGAGAGCTCATATCATTGGTGGGAGGCCTGTGATAGGAGGATGGTGACTCGTGATGAGGTGAGGGGTGATGGTTGGATTGGTGAGAGCTCATATCATTGGTGGGGGGCCTGTGATAGGAGGATGGTGACTCGTGATGAGGTGAGGTGTGATGGTTGGATTGGTGAGAGCTCATATCATTGGTGGGAGGCCTGTGATAGGAGGATGGTGACTTGTGATGAGGTGTGATGGTTGGATTGGTGAGAGCTCATATCATTGGTGGGAGGCCTGTGATAGGAGGATGGTGACTCGTGATGGTTGGATTGGTGAGAGCTCATATCATTGGTGGGAGGTCTGTGATAGGAGGATGGTGACTCGTGATGAGGTGTGATGGTTGGATTGGTGAGATCTCATATCATTGGTGGGAGGCCTGTGATATGAGGATGGTGACTCGTGATGAGGTGTGATGGTTGGATTGGTGAGAGCTCATATCATTGGTGGGAGGCCTGTGATAGGAGGATGGTGACTCGTGATGAGGTGTGATGGTTGGATATGGGTGAACTCATATCATTGGTGGGAGGCCTGTGATAGGAGGATGGTGACTTGTGATGAGGTGTGATGGTTGGATTGGTGAGAGCTCATATCATTGGTAGGAGGTCTGTGATAGGAGGATGGTGACTCGTGATGAGGTGTGATGGTTGGATTGGTGAGAGCTCATATCATTGGTAGGAGGCCTGTGATAGGAGGATGGTGACTTGTGATGAGGTGTGATGGTTGGATTGGTGAGAGCTCATATCATTGGTGGGAGGCCTGTGATAGGAGGATGGTGACTCGTGATGGTTGGATTGGTGAGAGCTCATATCATTGGTGGGAGGCCTGTGATAGGAGGATGGTGACTCGTGATGGTTGGATTGGTGAGAGCTCATATCATTGGTAGGAGGCCTGTGCTAGGAGGATGGTGACTTGTGATGAGGTGTGATGGTTGGATTGGTGAGAGCTCATATCATTGGTAGGAGGTCTGTGATAGGAGGATGGTGACTCGTGATGAGGTGTGATGGTTGGATTGGTGAGAGCTCATATCATTGGTAGGAGGCCTGTGATTGGAGGATGGTGACTTGTGATGAGGTGTGATGGTTGGATTGGTGAGAGCTCATATCATTGGTGGGAGGTCTGTGATAGGAGGATGGTGACTCGTGATGAGGTGTGATGGTTGGATTGGTGAGAGCTCATATCATTGGTGGGAGGCCTGTGATAGGAGGATGGTGACTCGTGATGAGGTGTGATGGTTGGATTGGCGAGAGCTCATATCATTGGTGGGAGGCCTGTGATAGGAGGATGGTGACTCGTGATGAGGTGTGATGGTTGGATTGGTGAGAGCTCATATCATTGGTGGGAGGTCTGTGATAGGAGGATGGTGACTCGTGATGAGGTGTGATGGTTGGATTGGTGAGAGCTCATATCATTGGTAGGAGGCCTGTGATAGGAGGATGGTGACTCGTGATGAGGTGTGATGGTTGGATTGGTGAGAGCTCATATCATTGGTAGGAGGCCTGTGATAGGAGGATGGTGACTCGTGATGAGGTGTGATGGTTGGATTGGTGAGAGCTCATATCATTGGTAGGAGGTCTGTGATAGGAGGATGGTGACTCGTGATGAGGTGTGATGGTTGGATTGGTGAGAGCTCATATCATTGGTAGGAGGCCTGTGATAGGAGGATGGTGACTCGTGATGAGGTGTGATGGTTGGATTGGTGAGAGCTCATATCATTGGTGGGAGGCCTGTGATAGGAGGATGGTGACTCGTGATGGTTGGATTGGTGAGAGCTCATATCATTGGTAGGAGGCCTGTGATAGGAGGATGGTGACTCGTGATGAGGTGTGATGGTTGGATTGGTGAGAGCTCATATCATTGGTGGGAGGCCTGTGATAGGAGGATGGTGACTCGTGATGTGGTGTGATGGTTGGATTGGTGAGAGCTCATATCATTGGTGGGAGGCCTGTGATAGGAGGATGGTGACTCGTGATGAGGTGTGATGGTTGGATTGGTGAGAGCTCATATCATATCATTGGTGGGAGGCCTGTGATAGGAGGATGGTGACTGGTGATGAGGTGTGATGGTTGGATTGGTGAGAGCTCATATCATTGGTGGGAGGCCTGTGATAGGAGGATGGTGACTCGTGATGAGGTGTGATGGTTGGATTGGTGAGAGCTCATATCATATCATTGGTGGGAGGCCTGTGATAGGAGGATGGTGACTCGTGATGAGGTGTGATGGTTGGATTGGTGAGAGCTCATATCATATCATTGGTGGGAGGCCTGTGATAGGAGGATGGTGACTTGTGATGAGGTGTGATGGTTGGATTGGTGAGAGCTCATATCATTGGTAGGAGGCCTGTGATAGGAGGATGGTGACTCGTGATGAGGTGTGATGGTTAGATTGGTGAGAGCTCATATCATTGGTGGGAGGCCTGTGATAGGAGGATGGTGACTCATGATGAGGTGTGATGGTTGGATTGGTGAGAGCTCATATCATTGGTGGGAGGCCTGTGATAGGAGGAGGGTGACTCGTGATGAGGTGTGATGGTTGGATTGGTGAGAGCTCATATCATTGGTGGGAGGCCTGTGATAGGAGGATGGTGACTCGTGATGAGGTGTAGATGTCCCAGAGCCACTTTGTCGATGGCGATGAGGTGTGATGGGCTTGGTGAGAATCGACGTGAACTTGAACATCTTTGCAGACCATAGTCTGGGTCCTTACTCTTTCTTATCTTTCAGTACTCTCTTCTAACTAATCCTTTCCGCTTTGGTATTGGTTGGTTTATGTGGGCAGCACAGTCTATGCCAGGGATTCTCACCCAGGGTTCAGTGGAAACCCCTCCAAAGGTGGTTAGGGGTTCCCTAAGCTGTGGCTGATTGATCTCCCATCTTATGGTGCCTCCATGGTTCCAGGTCCAACGCCTCATGGCAGAACCAGCGGTATGACACCAAATAACATTTAGCCGTCTGTGGGGTTCTGACCACCACTGCAAGGATTTAACTCTTTCTACTGACCACCAATGTCAGGGGCATTCTTCACACCGCTCCCAGGGGAATTAATCTTTGCAGAAGTTCCCCAAGACCTGATTTTTTATTTCAAGAGTTTCTTTATGGCAGGGGTCTCCAAATTTTCCAAACAAAGGGCCAATTTATTGTCCTTCAGACTTGGGGCGGGCTGGACTGTGGCCAGTGGGAGTAGAAAAGGTTCCAACCTCAGTGGGAACCAACAATACCCCATCTTTCGTGTCAGTAGAGGAATTGTTGGTGTCTTTCGGCCCCATTGTTGACATCATTGGGAGGAATTCTGCCCCCATCTTTGGTGTCATTGGGAGGAATTGTGCCCCCGCTACTAGCAAGGGGGGGCCTAATAAAGGGGGTCCAACCCGTTACTGACAAGGGGGACTTAATAAAGGGGTCCAACCCGCTACTAGCAAGGTGGACCTAATAAATGGGGATCGGATCTACTAGAAAGGTGGAATTAATAAAAGGGGTCCAACCCACTACTAGCAAGGGGTCCCTAATAAAGGGGTCCAACCCAATACTAGCAAGGGGGACCTAATAAAGGGGGTCCAACCTGCTACTAGCAAGGGGAACCTAATAAAGGGGGTGCAACCTGCTACTAGCAAGGGGGACCTAATAAAGGGGGTCCAACCCTCTACTAGCAAGGGGGACCTAATAAAGGGGGTGCAACCTGCTACTAGCAAGGGGGACCTAATAAAGGGGGTGCAACCTGCTACTAGCAAGGGGGGCCTAATAAAGGGGGTCCAACCCGCCACTAGCAAGGAGGACCTAATAAATGGGGTCCAACCCACTACTAGCAAGGGGGACCTAATAAAGTGGCCGGTGAGCAAACATCCTCCCTGGGTGACGTCCACCTGTCTCCATGGTTGACAGTCTGTGGGATATTGATGGACCAGAAATGATATGCCCCCCCACCCCCATATGTCAGAAGACTTACTAGTGTTCACATCACACCACAACTACTCAGCCGGTGTGATAGAACCCGGAGAATACACCGGGGGAGCACAGGACAGAGGAATAGCAAGGACTTCCCTCCTGGAAGTGGGACTGTCACTCTACGATACATTGTATCCATGATGTAAGTGGGGGTGGAGCAGAGGGAGGGATGGGGGTGTTACACTCAGGTGGGGGTGGAGTAGGGGGAGGGCTGGGGGTGTTACACTCAGGCGGGGGGTGGAGTAGGGGGAGGGCTGGGGGTGTTACACTCAGATGGGGGGTGGAGTAGGGGGAGGGCTGGGGGTGTTACACTCAGGTGGGGGTGGAGTAGGGGGAGGGATGGGGGTGTCACACTCAGATGGGGGTGGAGTAGGGGGAGGGCTGGGGGTGTTACACTCAGGTGGGGGTGGAGTAGGGGGAGGGCTGGGGGTGTTACACTCAGGTGGGGGTGGAGCAGAGGGTGTTACACTTAGACAGGGGTGGAGCAGAGGGAGGGATGGGGGTGTTACACTCAGGCGAGGGGTGGAGCAGAGGGAGGGGTGGGGGTGTTACACTCAGGCGAGGGGTGGAGCAGAGGGAGGGGTGGGGGTGTTACACCCAGGCAGGGGGTGGAGATGATGACACAGCAGGAAATCAGAGTTCAGTGTGACTGAGGAAGGGGAGGGGGGGACACCAAGGGGTATAGACAGAGCCTAGGGGGGGAGAGAGAGAGGGACCGGGGAGAGGAGAAGAGGGGGACTGGAGAGGGGACAAGGAGGACAGAAGAGGGGGACAGAAGAGGGGACAAGGAGGACAGAAGAGGGGGACTGGAGAGGGGACAAGGAGGACAGAAGAGGGGGACAGCGTGAGAAGAGCTCTGAACACAGAGGAGAGAGTGGAGGACGGAGAGAGAAACTTTATTTTTCAGATTGCTCAATCCGTCTCCGAGAGGAGAAAAAATACAGAGAAAGAGAAGAGATTTCATCTACAGACTGAGAGAGCCGGGAGGAGAAGAGAAGAGGGGGGAGGAAAAAAAGGAAGGGAGCGAGTAGAGGAGAAGTGAAGTGAAGGGAGAGTGAAGAGGAGAAGAAAGAAGGGAGAGAGAAGAAAGAAGGGAGAGAGCAGGAAGAAGGGAGAGAGAAGAAGGGAGAGAGAAGAAGGGAGAGAGAAGAAGGGAGAGAGAAGAAGGGAGAGAGAAGAAGGGAGAGAGAAGAAGGGAGAGAGAAGAAGAGGAGAAGAAAGAAGGGAGAGAGAAGAAGGGAGAGAGAAGAAGAGGAGAAGAAAGAAGGGAGAGAGAAGAAGGGAGAGAGAAGAGGAGAAGAAAGAAGGGAGAGAGAAGAAGGGAGAGAGAAGAGGAGAAGAAAGAAGGGAGAGAGTAGAGGTGAAAAAGGAAAGGAGAGAGTCGAGGAGAAGAGAAGTGAAGGGAGAGAAGAAGAGAAGAAAGAAGGGAGAGAAGAGAAGAGGGGAGGAAAGAAGGGAGAGAAGAGAAGAGGGGAGGAAAGAAGGGAGAGAAGAGAAGAGGGGTAGAACAGAAGTGAGAGGAGACACATAAGAGGAGAGTAAACAGGGTGGAGAAAAAAGAGGAGGGAGGAGTAGAAAGAGTGAAGGGAGAGCGAGGAGTGGGGAGAGAAGGAGAAGAGAAAAAGGCAACAAACAGAGGAGAAAGTGGGGAAGGAAAGAGAGAGGAGAGAAGAAGAAAGAGGGGCAACAGGTGTCAGGAGAGGAAAAGAGAGGAGCCCCCTGTGTGTGGAAGGTGGGAGAAGGAAATCGGGGATTGTAGAGTCCGGGGTACGGAGGGTGAAGGTCGGGGAGGAAGACACTGAGGACTGTCTTAGAATCATCCAAAGAGGAGACCTTATCAGATCTGGTGAGTGACAGATTCCCCTCCATAATACTTTCCTCCTCCTCCTCCTCTCCTATTCCCCCTCCTCCTCCTCTCCTCCTCCTCCTCCTCCTCCACTCCCCCCCCCACTCCTCCCCTCCCCCCCACTCCTCCCCTCCCCCTCCTCCTCCACTCATCACACATACCATAGAGAGGAGTGTCACTGATACTTCATCTTCTACATGATGTCACCACATTGTCACCCGTCTGCCGCACTCCGTACTTTAGTGCTTCCTAAATGGAAGATCTCTTCTCCTCCCCTCTCTACCAATCCATTCCGTGTCCTCCACCCCTCTCTACCAATCCATTCCGTGTCCTCCACCCCTCTCTACCAATCCATTCAGTGTCCTCCACCCCTCTCTACCAATCCATTCCGTGTCCTCCACCCCCCTCTACCAATCCATTCAGTGTCCTCCACCCCTCTCTACCAATCCATTCAGTGTCCTCCACCCCTCTCTACCAATCCATTCCGTGTCCTCCACCCCTCTCTACCAATCCATTCCGTGTCCTCCACCCCTCTCTACCAATCCATTCCGTGTCCTCCACCCCTCTCTACCAATCCATTCCGTGTCCTCCACCCCTCTCTACCAATCCATTCCGCGTCCTCCACCCCTCTCTACCAATCCATTCCGTGTCCTCCACCCCTCTCTACCAATCCATTCCGTGTCCTCCACCCCTCTCTACCAATCCATTCCGTGTCCTCCATCCCTCTCTACCAATCCATTCCGCGTCCTCCACCCCTCTCTACCAATCCATTCAGTGTCCTCCACCTCTCTCTACCAATCCATTCAGTGTCCTCCACCCCTCTCTCCCAATCCATTCCGCGTCCTCCACCCCTCTCTACCAATCCATTCCGTGTCCTCCACCCCTCTCTACCAATCCATTCCGTGTCCTCCACCCCTCTCTACCAATCCATTCCGTGTCCTCCACCCCTCTCTACCAATCCATTCCGTGTCCTCCACCCCTCTCTACCAATCCATTCCGTGTCCTCCACCCCTCTCTACCAATCCATTCCGCGTCCTCCACCCCTCTCCACCAATCCATTCCGTGTCCTCCACCCCTCTCTACCAATCCATTCCGTGTCCTCCACCCCTCTCTACCAATCCATTCCGTGTCCTCCACCCCTCTCTACCAATCCATTCCGTGTCCTCCATCCCTCTCTACCAATCCATTCCGCGTCCTCCACCCCTCTCTACCAATCCATTCCGTGTCCTCCACCCCTCTCTACCAATCCATTCAGTGTCCTCCACCCCCCTCTACCAATCCATTCAGTGTCCTCCACCCCTCTCTCCCAATCCATTCCGTGTCCTCCACCCCTCTCTACCAATCCATTCCGTGTCCTCCACCCCTCTCTACCAATCCATTCCGTGTCCTCCACCCCTCTCTACCAATCCATTCCGTGTCCTCCACCCCTCTCTACCAATCCATTCCGTGTCCTCCACCCCTCTCTACCAATCCATTCAGTGTCCTCCACCCCTCTCTACCAATCCATTCCGTGTCCTCCACCCCTCTCTACCAATCCATTCAGTGTCCTCCACCCCTCTCTACCAATCCATTCCGTGTCCTCCACCCCTCTCTCCCAATCCATTCCATGTCCTCCACCCCCCTCTACCAATCCATTCAGTGTCCTCCACCCCTCTCTCCCAATCCATTCCGTGTCCTCCACCCCTCTCTACCAATCCATTCCGTGTCCTCCACCCCTCTCTACCAATCCATTCCGTGTCCTCCACCCCTCTCTACCAATCCATTCAGTGTCCTCCACCCCTCTCTACCAATCCATTCCGTGTCCTCCACCCCTCTCTACCAATCCATTCCGTGTCCTCCACCCCTCTCTACCAATCCATTCCGTGTCCTCCTCCCCTCTCTACCAATCCATTCAGTGTCCTCCACCCCTCTCCACCAATCCATTCAGTGTCCTCCACCCCTCTCCACCAATCCATTCCGTGTCCTCCACCCCTCTCTACCAATCCATTCCGTGTCCTCCTCCCCTCTCTACCAATCCATTCAGTGTCCTCCACCCCTCTCCACCAATCCATTCAGTGTCCTCCACCCCTCTCCACCAATCCATTCCGTGTCCTCCTCCCCTCTCTACCAATCCATTCCGTGTCCTCCTCCCCTCTCTACCAATCCATTCCGTGTCCTCCACCCCTCTCTACCAATCCATTCCGTGTCCTCCATTCCGTGTCCTCCACCCCTCTCTACCAATCCATTCCATGTCCTCCACCCCTCTCTACCAATCCATTCCGTGTCCTCCACCCCTCTCTACCAATCCATTCCGTGTCCTCCACCCCCCTCTACCAATCCATTCTGTGTCCTCCATTCCGTGTCCTCCACCCTTCTCTACCAATCCATTCCGTATCCTCCTCCCCTCTCTACCAATCCATTCCGTGTCCTCCACCCCTCTCTACCAATCAATTCCGTGTCCTCCACCCTTCTCTACCAATCCATTCCGTGTCCTCCACCCCTCTCTACCAATCCATTCCGCGTCCTCCACCCCTCTCCACCAATCCATTCCGTGTCCTCCACCCCTCTCTACCAATCCATTCCGTGTCCTCCACCCCTCTCTACCAATCCATTCCGTGTCCTCCACCCCTCTCTACCAATCCATTCCGTGTCCTCCATCCCTCTCTACCAATCCATTCCGCGTCCTCCACCCCTCTCTACCAATCCATTCCGTGTCCTCCACCCCTCTCTACCAATCCATTCCGTGTCCTCCACCCCTCTCTACCAATCCATTCCGTGTCCTCCACCCTTCTCTACCAATCCATTCCGCGTCCTCCACCCCTCTCTACCAATCCATTCCGCGTCCTCCACCCCTCTCTACCAATCCATTCCGTGTCCTCCACCCCTCTCTACCAATCCATTCAGTGTCCTCCACCCCTCTCTACCAATCCATTCCGTGTCCTCCACCCCTCTCTACCAATCCATTCCGTGTCCTCCACCCCTCTCTACCAATCCATTCCGTGTCCTCCACCCCTCTCTACCAATCCATTCCGTGTCCTCCTCCCCTCTCTACCAATCCATTCCGTGTCCTCCACCCCTCTCTACCAATCCATTCCGTGTCCTCCATTCCGTGTCCTCCACCCCTCTCTACCAATCTATTCCGTGTCCTCCATTCCGTGTCCTCCACCCCTCTCTACCAATCCATTCCGTGTCCTCCACCCCTCTCTACCAATCCATTCCGTGTCCTCCACCCCCCTCTACCAATCCATTCCGTGTCCTCCACCCCTCTCTACCAATCCATTCCATGTCCTCCACCCCCCTCTACCAATCCATTCCGTGTCCTCCACCCCTCTCTACCAATCCATTCTGTGTCCTCCATTCCGTGTCCTCCACCCTTCTCTACCAATCCATTCCGTGTCCTCCACCCCTCTCTACCAATCCATTCCGTGTCCTCCACCCCCCTCTACCAATCCATTCTGTGTCCTCCATTCCGTGTCCTCCACCCCTCTCTACCAATCCATTCCGTGTCCTCCTCCCCTCTCTACCAATCCATTCCGTGTCCTCCACCCCTCTCTACCAATCCATTCAGTGTCCTCCACCCCTCTCTACCAATCCATTCCGTGTCCTCCTCCCCTCTACCAATCCATTCAGTGTCCTCCACCCCTCTCTACCAATCCATTCCGCGTCCTCCACCCCTCTCTCCCAATCCATTCCATGTCCTCCACCCCCCTCTACCAATCCATTCAGTGTCCTCCACCCCTCTCTCCCAATCCATTCCGTGTCCTCCACCCCTCTCTACCAATCCATTCCGTGTCCTCCACCCCTCTCTACCAATCCATTCCGTGTCCTCCACCCCTCTCTACCAATCCATTCCGTGTCCTCCACCCCTCTCTACCAATCCATTCCGTGTCCTCCACCCCTCTCTACCAATCCATTCAGTGTCCTCCACCCCTCTCTACCAATCCATTCCGTGTCCTCCACCCCTCTCTACCAATCCATTCCGTGTCCTCCACCCCTCTCTACCAATCCATTCCGTGTCCTCCACCCCTCTCTACCAATCCATTCAGTGTCCTCCACCCCTCTCTACCAATCCATTCAGTGTCCTCCACCCCTCTCTACCAATCCATTCCGTGTCCTCCACCCCTCTCTACCAATCCATTCCGTGTCCTCCACCCCTCTCTACCAATCCATTCCGTGTCCTCCACCCCTCTCTACCAATCCATTCAGTGTCCTCCACCCCTCTCTACCAATCCATTCAGTGTCCTCCACCCCTCTCTACCAATCCATTCAGTGTCCTCCACCCCTCTCTACCAATCCATTCCGTGTCCTCCACCCCTCTCTCCCAATCCATTCCATGTCCTCCACCCCCCTCTACCAATCCATTCCGTGTCCTCCACCCCTCTCTACCAATCCATTCCGTGTCCTCCACCCCTCTCTACCAATCCATTCAGTGTCCTCCACCCCTCTCTACCAATCCATTCCGTGTCCTCCACCCCTCTCTACCAATCCATTCAGTGTCCTCCACCCCTCTCTACCAATCCATTCCGTGTCCTCCTCCCCTCTACCAATCCATTCCGTGTCCTCCACCCCTCTCTACCAATCCATTCCGCGTCCTCCACCCCTCTCTACCAATCCATTCCGTGTCCTCCACCCCTCTCTACCAATCCATTCCGCGTCCTCCACCCCTCTCCACCAATCCATTCCGTGTCCTCCACCCCTCTCTACCAATCCATTCCGTGTCCTCCACCCCTCTCTACCAATCCATTCCGTGTCCTCCACCCCTCTCTACCAATCCATTCAGTGTCCTCCACCCCTCTCTACCAATCCATTCCGTGTCCTCCACCCCTCTCTACCAATCCATTCCGTGTCCTCCACCCCCCTCTACCAATCCATTCTGTGTCCTCCATTCCGTGTCCTCCACCCTTCTCTACCAATCCATTCCGTATCCTCCTCCCCTCTCTACCAATCCATTCCGTGTCCTCCACCCCTCTCTACCAATCCATTCCGCGTCCTCCACCCCTCTCTACCAATCCATTCCGCGTCCTCCACCCCTCTCCACCAATCCATTCCGTGTCCTCCACCCCTCTCTACCAATCCATTCCGTGTCCTCCACCCCTCTCTACCAATCCATTCCGTGTCCTCCACCCCTCTCTACCAATCCATTCCGTGTCCTCCATCCCTCTCTACCAATCCATTCCGCGTCCTCCACCCCTCTCTACCAATCCATTCCGTGTCCTCCACCCCTCTCTACCAATCCATTCCGTGTCCTCCACCCCTCTCTACCAATCCATTCCGTGTCCTCCACCCTTCTCTACCAATCCATTCCGCGTCCTCCACCCCTCTCTACCAATCCATTCCGTGTCCTCCACCCCTCTCTACCAATCCATTCCGTGTCCTCCTCCCCTCTCTACCAATCCATTCCGTGTCCTCCTCCCCTCTCTACCAATCCATTCCGTGTCCTCCACCCCTCTCTACCAATCCATTCCGTGTCCTCCACCCCTCTCTACCAATCCATTCAGTGTCCTCCACCCCTCTCTACCAATCCATTCCGTGTCCTCCACCCCTCTCTACCAATCCATTCCGTGTCCTCCACCCCTCTCTACCAATCCATTCCGTGTCCTCCACCCCTCTCTACCAATCCATTCCGTGTCCTCCTCCCCTCTCTACCAATCCATTCCGTGTCCTCCACCCCTCTCTACCAATCCATTCCGTGTCCTCCATTCCGTGTCCTCCACCCCTCTCTACCAATCCATTCCGTGTCCTCCATTCCGTGTCCTCCACCCCTCTCTACCAATCCATTCCGTGTCCTCCACCCCTCTCTACCAATCCATTCCGTGTCCTCCACCCCCCTCTACCAATCCATTCCGTGTCCTCCACCCCTCTCTACCAATCCATTCCATGTCCTCCACCCCCCTCTACCAATCCATTCCGTGTCCTCCACCCCTCTCTACCAATCCATTCTGTGTCCTCCATTCCGTGTCCTCCACCCTTCTCTACCAATCCATTCCGTGTCCTCCACCCCTCTCTACCAATCCATTCCGTGTCCTCCACCCCCCTCTACCAATCCATTCTGTGTCCTCCATTCCGTGTCCTCCACCCTTCTCTACCAATCCATTCCGTATCCTCCACCCCTCTCTACCAATCCATTCAGTGTCCTCCACCCCTCTCCACCAATCCATTCCGTGTCCTCCACCCCTCTCTACCAATCCATTCCGTGTCCTCCACCCCTCTCTACCAATCCATTCCGTGTCCTCCACCCCTCTCTACCAATCCATTCCGTGTCCTCCACCCCTCTCTACCAATCCATTCCGTGTCCTCCACCCCTCTCTACCAATCCATTCCGTGTCCTCCACCCCTCTCTACCAATCCATTCCGTGTCCTCCACCCCTCTCTACCAATCCATTCCGTGTCCTCCACCCCTCTCTACCAATCCATTCTGTGTCCTCCACCCCTCTCTACCAATCCATTCCGTGTCCTCCTCCCCTCTCTACCAATCCATTCAGTGTCCTCCATTCAGTGTCCTCCACCCCTCTCTACCAATCCATTCTGTGTCCTCCACCCCTCTCTACCAATCCATTCCGCATCCTCCTCCCCTCTCTACCAATCCATTCCGTGTCCTCCACCCCTCTCTACCAATCCATTCCGTGTCCTCCACCCCTCTCTACCAATCCATTCCGTGTCCTCCACCCCTCTCTACCAATCCATTCCGTGTCCTCCACCCCTCTCTACCAATCCATTCAGTGTCCTCCACCCCTCTCTACCAATCCATTCAGTGTCCTCCATTCAGTGTCCTCCACCCCTCTCTACCAATCCATTCAGTGTCCTCCACCCCTCTCTACCAATCCATTCAGTGTCCTCCACCCCTCTCTACCAATCCATTCAGTGTCCTCCACCCCTCTCTACCAATCCATTCAGTGTCCTCCACCCCTCTCTACCAATCCATTCAGTGTCCTCCACCCCTCTCTACCAATCCATTCAGTGTCCTCCACCCCTCTCTACCAATCCATTCCGTGTCCTCCACCCCTCTCTACCAATCCATTCCGTGTCCTCCACCCCTCTCTACCAATCCATTCCGTGTCCTCCACCCCTCTTTACCAATCCATTCAGTGTCCTCCACCCCTCTCTACCAATCCATTCAGTGTCCTCCACCCCTCTCTACCAATCCATTCAGTGTCCTCCACCCCTCTCTACCAATCCATTCCGTGTCCTCCACCCCTCTCTACCAATCCATTCTGTGTCCTCCACCCCTCTCTACCAATCCATTCCGTGTCCTCCACCCCTCTTTACCAATCCATTCAGTGTCCTCCACCCCTCTCTACCAATCCATTCCGTGTCCTCCACCCCTCTCTACCAATCCATTCCGTGTCCTCCACCCCTCTTTACCAATCCATTCAGTGTCCTCCACCCCTCTCTACCAATCCATTCAGTGTCCTCCACCCCTCTCTACCAATCCATTCAGTGTCCTCCACCCCTCTCTACCAATCCATTCCGTGTCCTCCACCAATCTCTACCAATCCATTCGGTGTCCTCCACCCCTCTCTACCAATCCATTCAGTGTCCTCCATTCAGTGTCCTCCACCCCTCTCTACCAATCCATTCAGTGTCTTCCATTCAGTGTCTTCCACCCCTCTCTACCAATCCCATTCAGTGTCCTCCATTCAGTGTCCTCCACCCCTCTCTACCAATCCCATTCAGTGTCCTCCATTCAATGTCCTCCACCCCTCTCTACCAATCCATTCCGTGTCCTCCATTCAGTGTCCTCCACCCCTCTCTACCAATCCCATTCAGTGTCCTCCACCCCTCTCTACCAATCCTTTCAGTGTCCTCCACCCCTCTCTACCAATCCATTCCATGTCCTCCACCCCTCTCTACCAATCCCTCCACTGGCCTCGTCTTCAAAACTATGAAATTCCGAACACTAACTGCAACATACAAAGCTCCACCTCCGAACTCATCTTCAAATATCATCCATCCAACCATCCCCTCCGCTCCTCCTAGGACCTCCTGCTTTTTAGCTCATCCATCACCTCTTCCTTTGCTCACCACCAGGACTTCTCTAGAGCCTCTCCCATCCTCTGGAACTCTCTACCTCAAAATGTCGGGCTAGTTCCTACTCTGTCCTCCTTTAGGTGATCCCTGAAAACTCATCACTTCAGAGAGGCCAATCCCACCTCTACATTACAAGTGGACTTGTTCTCCATCAACTCATCCCTCACAGTTATTACATTTTTGTATCCCTTAGCCCCTCCTTATTAGATTGTAAGCTCCCGTGATCAGGGCCCTCCTAATCTTAAATTGTATCATAATTGTCTTTCTTTATATTGTAACTTGCTATGCCATCTGAATCATTTATTATGCTGAGGCTCAAAAAAAATAATAATAATAAAAAAAATTATAGAAAATGTAAATGAAACATTGTATGTAAATATGTCGTTTTTCTGACCAGCCAGCAGGTGGCACTCTAGGTTCCCCTTTCACGAGCCTGGTGTTTAGAGAGCTCACTAGCACAAGCTGAAATTTCTATACAGTGAATAAGTTAAAACGGTAACTCCACCCCCCACCTCTGGGGATCCTTTGTCATCAGGATATTTTATGAGTAGAGTGAACCAGATAAAGGCTTCATATGTCCTTGGAGAAGAATTATGGTCATGTGACCTTCTGCCCTTGTGTACATGTGATTCTGATACCACAAGAGCCTGCACTGACGTCATCTAACCCGCTTGTGTCCCTCAGGTGTGATCGCAACCCCCGCGTCCAGGGAGAGTAACCACGCCACGCCGAGCGAGTGTGACCGCCCCGTCCAGCGGGTCAGATCATGTCTCGGAGGAAGGAGGTGGTGACCCTGACCGGCCTGTGCCTGCAGAACATCGCGGACAACATGCAGAGCGTCTGGATGAAGGATTACATGACCAAAAATATGGAGGAATACAATTTCCTCTTCATCGAAGGACCCTTCAACCAGCTGGGTGAGTCCCGCCATGGCTGGAGGAGGAGGACATGGGATGGAGGACATGGGACTGGAGGGGGACATGGGATGGAGGAGATGGGACTGGAGAGGGAGGAGATGGGACTGGAGGGGGACATGGGATGGAGGACCTGGGACTGGAGGAGAAGGAGATGGAATGGAGGAGATGGGACTGGAGGAGGAGGACATGGGATGGAGGAGATGGGACTGGAGGGGGACATGGGATGGAGGAGATGGGACTGGAGGGGGACATGGGATGGAGGACCTGGGACCGGAGGAGAAGGAGATGGAATGGAGGAGATGGGACTGGAGGTGGAGGAGATGGGACTGGAGGGGGACATGGGATGGAGGACCTAGGACTGGAGGAGAAGGAGATGGAATGGAGGAGATGGGACTGGAGGTGGAGGAGATGGGACTGGAGGAGGACATGGGATGGAGGACCTAGGACTGGAGGAGAAGGAGATGGAATGGAGGAGATGGGACTGGTGGAGGAGGACATGGGATGAAGGAGGAGGACATGGGATGGAGGAGGAGGACATGGGATGGAGGAGGAAATGGGACTGGAGGAAGAGGACACGGGATGGAGGAGGAGGACATGGGATGGAGGAGATGGGACTGGAGGAGGAAATGGGACTGGAGGAAGAGGACATGGGATGGGGGAGGAGGACATGGGATGGAGGAGGAAGAGATGGGACTGGAGGAGGAGGACATGGGATGGAGGAGATGGGACTGGAGGAAGAGGACATGGGATGGGGGAGGAGGACATGGGATGGAGGAGGAAGAGATGGGACTGGAGGAGGAGGAGGACATGGGATGGAGGACCTGGGACTGGAGGGGGAGGACCTGGGACTGGAGGAGGAGGACCTGGGACTGGAGGAGGAGGACCTGGGACTGGAGGAGGAGGACCTGGGACTGGAGGAGGAGGACATGGGATGGAGGAGATGGGACTGGAGGGGGAGGACCTGGGACTGGAGGAGGAGGACCTGGGACTGGAGGAGGAGGACATGGGACTGGAGGAGCAGGACATGGGACTGGAGGAGAAGGACATGCGATGGAGGACCTGGGACTGGAGGAGGAGGAGATGGAATGGAGGAGATGTGACTGGAGGAGGAGGAGGAGGAGATGGGACTGGAGGAGGAGGTCATGGGGAGGAGGAGATAGGACTGGAGGAGGAGGAAGAGGAGGAGATGGGACTGGAAGAAGAGTACATGAGATGGAGGAGATGGGACTGGAGGAAGAGAACATGGAATGGAGGAGGAGGAGATGAGACTGGAGGAGATGGGATGGAGGAGGAGGACATGGGACTGGAGGAGGAGGACATGGGACTGGAGGAGGAGGACATGGGACTGGAGGAGGAGGACATGGGATGGAGGAGGAGGACATGGGATGGAGGAGGAGGAGGAGATGGGATGGAGGAGGAGGAGGACATGGGATTGAGGAGGAGGAGATGGGATGTAGGAGGAGGAGGAGATGGGATGGAGGAGGAGGAGGACATGGGACTGGAGGAGGAGGACATGGGACTGGAGGAGGAGGACACGGGATGGAGGAGGAAGACATGGGATGGAGGAGGAGGACACGGGATGGAGGAGGAGATGGGATGGAGGAGGAGGACATGGGATGGAGGACATGGGATGGAGGAGGAGGAGATGGGATGGAGGAGGACATGGGACTGGAGGAGGAAGACATGGGATGGAGGAGGAGGACACGGGATGGAGGAGGAGGAGATGGGATGGAGGAGGAGGACATGGGATGGAGGACATGGGATGGAGGAGGAGGACATGGGATGGAGGAGGAGGACATGAGATGGAGGAGATGGGACTGGAGGAGGAGGAGATGGGACTGGAGGAGGAGGACTGGAGGAGGAGATGATGGGAATGGAGGAGGAGGACATGGGATGGAGGAGATGGGATGGAGGAGGAGGACATGGGATAGAGGAGATGGGATGGAGGAGGAGGACATGGGATGGAGGAGGATAAGGACATGGGATCAGGGAGATGAGACGGAAAGAGGAGGACATGGGATGGAGGAGATGGGACTGGAGGAGGAGGAGATGGGACTGGAGGAGGAGGAGATGGGACTGGAGGAGGAGGAGATGGGACTGGAGGAGGAGGAGATGGGATGGAGGAGATAGGACTGGAATAAGAGGACATGGGATGAAGGAGGGGGACATGGGATGGAGGAGGAGGAGATGAGACTGGAGGAGATGGGACTGGAGGAGGAGGAGATGGGATGGAGGAGGGGGACATGGGATGGAGGAGATGGGACTGGAGGAGGCTAAGGACACGGGATCGGGGAGATGAGACGGAAAGAGGAGGACAAAAGATGGGACTCGCTGGGACACAATTCCCAAAAATCAGCTCTGCCAATCGGCAGAGAGGGAGGCAAGTTTGAGCAGCCAATAGCACTGTCAGAGAGGATTAGTAAAGTGCAATCACTGTGCAGCACAAGGAAGCGGGAAACGGAGGCTGGCCTTGTCATGAGAAGATGGGGGTTGTCCTCCTACAAGTATCTATGTAATAATATGTCCCATCACACTCATCCTCTCCTCCCCCCTCAGCCGGCTCGCTGGTACAGGAACTGATCAGGATTCTAGGAGAGTCCCACAAGCTGAATAAAGGAAGCCTCCACCTCCTCCTTCAGCCTCACCTGTTGGAGCTCAGTCTGCGTTCCTGCGCCGGGATCGTCAATGTCGCCATCATGCAGCTCGTCACCGTCCGCTGCAAGGTAAGATAGTCCTTGGAATGGACACCGGATAGAACCCCGTTCAAGAGCCACCCTCCAGATACTAAAGCCTCCTCCTGATCCGTCCTCTATCCTCCAGATACTAGGGCCTCCTGATCCATCCTCTATCCTCCGGATACTAAAGCCTCCCTCCTGATCCATCCTCTATCCTCCAGATACTAGGGCCTCCTGATCCATCCTCTACCCTCCAGATACTAAGGCCTCCTGATCCATCCTCTATCCTCCAGATACTAGGGCCTCCTGATCCATCCTCTATCCTCCAGATACTAGGGCCTCCTGATCCATCCTCTATCCTCCAGATACTAGGGCCTCCTGATCCATCCTCTATCCTCCAGATACTAAGGCCTCCTGATCCATCCTCTACCCTCCAGATACTAAGGCCTCCTGATCCATCCTCTATCCTCCAGATACTAGGGCCTCCTGATCCATCCTCTATCCTCCAGATACTAAGGCCTCCTGATCCATCCTCTACCCTCCAGATACTAAGGCCTCCTGATCCATCCTCTACCCTCCAGATACTAAGGCCTCCTGATCCATCCTCTACCCTCCAGATACTAAGGCCCCCTGATCCATCCTCTACCCTCCAGATACTAAGGCCTCCTGATCCATCCTCTACCCTCCAGATACTAAGGCCTCCTGATCCATCCTCTATCCTCCACATACTAAGGCCTCCTGATCCATCCTCTATCCTCCAGATACTAGGGCCTCCTGATCCAGCCTCTATCCTCCAGATACTAAGGCCTCCTGATCCATCCTCTATCCTCCAGATACTAAGGCCTCCTGATCCATCCTCTATCCTCCAGATACTAAGGCCTCCTGATCCATCCTCTATCCTCCAGATACTAAGGCCTCCTGATCCATCCTCTACCCTCCAGATACTAAGGCCTCCTGATCCATCCTCTATCCTCCAGATACTAGGGCCTCCTGATCCGTCCTCTATCCTCCAGATACTAAGGCCTCCTGATCCATCCTCTACCCTCCAGATACTAAGGCCCCCTGATCCATCCTCTACCCTCCAGATACTAAGGCCTCCTGATCCATCCTCTACCCTCCAGATACTAAGGCCTCCTGATCCATCCTCTATCCTCCAGATACTAAGGCCTCCTGATCCATCCTCTATCCTCCAGATACTAAGGCCTCCTGATCCATCCTCTATCCTCCAGATACTAAGGCCTCCTGATCCATCCTCTATCCTCCAGAGTCCAGATACTAAGGCCTCCTGGTCCATCCTCTATCCTCCAGATACTAAGGCCTCCTGATCCATCCTCTATCCTCCAGATACTAAGGCCTCCTGATCCATCCTCTGCTCTCCAGATACTAAGGCCCCCTTCTGATCCATCCTCTATCCTCCAGATACTAAGGCCTCCTGATCCATCCTCTATCCTCCAGATACTAAGGCCTCCTGATCCATCCTCTATCCTCCAGATACTAAGGCCTCCTGATCCATCCTCTATCCTCCAGATACTAAGGCCTCCTGATCCATTCTCTACCCTCTAAATATAAAGGCCTCCTGATCCATCCTCTATCCTCCAGATACTAAGGCCTCCTGATCCATCCTTTACCCTCCAGATACTAAAGCCTCCTGATCCATCCTTTACCCTCCAGATACTAAGGCCTCCTGATCCATCCTTTACCCTCCAGATACTAAGGCCTCCTGATCCATCCTTTACCCTCCAGATACTAAGGCCAACTGATCCATCCTCTATCCTCCAGATACTAAGGCCTCCTGATCCATCCTTTACCCTCCAGATACTAAGGCCTCCCGATCCATCCTCTACCCTCCAGATACTAAGGCCTCCTGATCCATCCTCTATCCTCCAGATACTAGGGCCTCCTGATCCATCCTCTATCCTCCAGATACTAGGGCCTCCTGATCCATCCTCTACCCTCCAGATACTAAGGCCCCCTGATCCATCCTCTACCCTCCAGATACTAAGGCCTCCCGATCCATCCTCTCCCCTCCAGATACTAAGGCCAACTGATCCATCCTCTATCCTCCAGATACTAAGGCCTCCTGATCCATCCTCTACTCTCCTTAAGGCCTCCTTCTGAACCATCCTCTATCTACAAGATACTAAATCTTCCTTCTTGGCCATACTCTGCCCTTTAGATACTAAGGCCTCCATCTGAATCATCCTCTATCCTCCATACTAAGGTCCCCTTCTGAACCATCCTCTATCTTCCATATACTAAACCTCTCTTCTTGGCCATCCTCTGTCCTTCAGATACTAACGCCTCCATCTAAACCACCCTCTATCCTTCAGATACTAGGACCCTCTTCTGAGCAATCCTCTATCCACTAGATATTAAAGCCTCCTTCTGAGCCATCCTTTATCCTCAATATACTAAGGTCTCCTGATCCACCCTCTATCCTCCAGATACCATGGTCTCCTTCTGAGCCATCCTCCATCCTCTGGATACTAAGGCCTTCTGATCCATCCTCTATCTTGCAGATACCAAGACTTCCTTCTGAGCCATCCTCTATCCTCCAGATTCTAAGGCCCCCTTCTAAAACTAAAGATGGAGGTTTTAGTATCTAAAGACTAGAAGATGGTTTAGAAGGAGGCCTTAGTATCTAGAGCATGGGTCTTCAAACTACGGCCCTCCAGTTGTTCAGGAACTACAATTCCCATCATGCCTAGTCATGTCCGTGAATGTCAGAGTTTTACAATGCCTCATGAGATGTGTAGTTCCGCAACAGCTGGAGGGCCGTAGTTTGAGGATCCCTGATCTAGAGGATAGCTCAGAAGGGGTGTAACGGCTACCCAAGTAGTGAGAGGGTATCAGCCGTTGGAGAAGTCCTTTTTCCCTGGCAAGTTGCGATATGCAGGTACAGCCGGTATATCCCATCCACGAGATCCAGAGAGAGAGTCAGGTTCAGCTGTAAAATGAGCAGAATAGTAATCCTATCGAACACCCTTTCAAGAATGAGATGAGGCTACGTTTTCAAGGGTCAAGTAGGACTGATTTTTAATGGTTCACTCTGATATTTTATACAGTCTTCAAGGCACATGAACAATCAAACTGTCCCCACCCACACATCACACAATGATCTCCTTCCAATCCACATCCCCAGACAGACGCTCTGTCTCCGACAAGTACATTCCACACATAAACAGTATTTAGCATACATAATTAGAGGTCTGGGAGCAGACCTGGATAACACCTTTACACGATGGACAATGAAATGTCTAGGAGTAGATGCAATTAACACCTTTCAAAAGAATGTCCCCACATTGAATAGCCAACAACTTGTGATATCTCAAGACATCCTGCAAACATGGATTATGATTCACTTGCCACCCCATCTCCTGGCTCAATCTGTGCCCAAAAGTCACTCTACCCTTTGTATGCCTCACTGCATGATGATTATAGATGTCCAGGCAGAATACATAGTTCCGTTACAAGGGGGTCTTAGTATCTAAAGTTTAGGGGATGGTTCAGAAGGGGGCCTTAGTATCTGGAGGGTAGAGGATGGTTCAGAAGGGGGCCTTAGTATCTGGAGGATAGAGGATGGTTCAGAGGGGGGCCTTAGTATCTGAAGAGTAGAGGATGGTTCAGAAGGGGGCCTTAGTATCTGAAGAATAGAGGATGGTTCAGAAGGGGGCCTTAGTATCTGAAGAATAGAGGATGGTTCAGAAGGGGGCCTTAGTATCTGGAGGGTAGAGGATGGTTCAGAGGGGGGCCTTAGTATCTGAAGAGTAGAGGATGGTTCAGAAGGGGGCCTTAGTATCTGGAGGGTAGAGGATGGTTCAGAGGGGGGCCTTAGTATCTGAAGAGTAGAGGATGGTTCAGAAGGGGGCCTTAGTATCTGAAGAATAGAGGATGGTTCAGAAGGGGGCCTTAGTATCTGGAGGGTAGAGGATGGTTCAGAGGGGGGCCTTAGTATCTGGAGGGTAGAGGATGGTTCAGAGGGTGGCCTTAGTATCTGGAGGGTAGAGGATGGTTCAGAGGGGGGCCTTAGTATCTGAAGGACAGAGGATGGTTCAGAAGGGGGCCTTAGTATCTGGAGGGTAGAGGATGGTTCAGAGGGGGGCCTTAGTATCTGGAGGGTAGAGGATGGTTCAGAAGGGGGCCTTAGTATCTGGAGGGTAGAGGATGGTTCAGAAGAGGGTCTTAGTATCTAAAGATTAGACGATGGCTCATAAGGAGGCCTTAGTATCTGTAGGATAGAGGATGGTTTAGAAGGTGGGGGGGGCTTAGTATCTGGAGGATAGAGGATGGTTTAGAAGGTGGGGGGGGGGGCCTTAGTATCTGGAGGATAGAGGATGGTTTATAAGGTGGGGGGGGCCTAAGTATCTGGTGGATAGAGGATGGTCCAGAAGGTGGAGAGGGGGGCGCCTTAGTATCTGGAGGATAGAGGATGGTTCAGAAGGTGGGGGGGGGCCTTAGTATCTGGAGGATAGTTCAGAAGGTGGGGGGGGGGTCTTAGTATCTGGAGGATAGAGGATGGTTCAGAAGGTGGGGGGGGCCTTAGTATCTGGAGGCTAGAGGATGGTTCAGAAGGGTGCCTAAGTATCCGGCGGATAGGGGAGACTAATTGAACGTTAGTGAATAGGACCCGCTGTCCGCCAGCCTCCTTACTTCTGGTCTCTCTTATCTTCTCACCAGCACCTGACCTCCCTGGACCTGCACTCCTGTAACCGTGTTCCCGCGGCCTCATTGGCTACACTCATCGAAGGCTTGCCCCGCCTCACCAAGCTTTGCCTGGCCGACACCCAGTGTGACTCGCTGGTTTTGGAAGCCATTGGAAGGAGGTGCCCGCGACTTTGTGAATTGGACGTATCCCGGTGTAAGAAGGTTTCATCGTCTTCGTTGTTGTCTGTGGTCTACGATACTCAAGGTGCCGCCTTCTGCTGCCAGGCGCTGAGGGTCCTCCTTCTGCAAGACGTGAAACCAAAGGGCAGCCCGGAGCAGTGGGCACAGGCGCTGTGCTTTATTCTGCTGGCATTACCGAGCCTGGAGGAACTCCCCAACCCTTCCCTATCCGCCGCCCTCAATCTTCTCTACAATAAGAGTTTTACCAAAGCCGGCACATGCATTGATGGCTTCCCTCCGTTGGCGGAGGTCGCCCAGTCTAGGACGGCGAGTGAAGGTAAGATCAAGGGAGCTGCAAACATGAGGAACCATCAGTTGAATTCTCCGGCATCTTCACCAAAGGTAACCCAGCAGAGAAGTTCTGGGATGCCGACCCTCCGCCTAAAGAAGCTGGAGGACCTGGAGGAGGATGACGTGTCGGCAGTTGGGTCTCTATGCCCGCTGGTGGAGGAGGTCGCCATCTCTCTCGGCGACCAACCACTGGCTTCCTGGAGTTTAGTGCAATGGGCGCACCTCACCAAACTGACCCTGCACTGCCCACAGAAGCCGGAGAGGACCTTGGAGGAGTTCCTGGCCGCATTGCAGGTCACCGGGAACAGTCTACAAGTTCTATCCATACAGAACCTCATGTGGTGCCAGGACCACTCTTTGCCCGCTCTGCTGACCATGTGCCCAAATCTCCGGAGCTTCCAGAGTCACTTCACGGTGCTCCGCCAGAACCTTCCGCCCAACGAGCCGGAGCTTCCGGCCTGGCCCCGGGACCCCTTGCCCCTCCCCCGCCTGCACACCTTTAGTTTGCTAATAGAAGGGGAAGGCTCATCTCAGAACACCTTCCGGCATAAACTGGGGGGCTTCCTGGTGTCGGTCCTGAAGGGGAGCCCCCAGCTGGAATCGCTGTCCCTGTGCGGGGTCCAGGCCCCCCTCGATAGCGTGTTTGAGGTCGTGTACGGGTCAAGCCCTCCCCGACCCTTGCAGAGACTGAGGGCGGTGTCCCTGTGCGGCAGTAACGTCACCCAGTGGGGGGCGTCCCTCGTCGTTCGCTCCGGGAGTGACCTGAGGACTCTGGACTTGTCTCACTGCAAGGAGGTGACCTGCCGGGACCACCACCAGCTCCAGGAGCGCGCGCGCAAGGAGAGGCTCAACCTCACCATTAGCTGGCTCTGAAGGCGCCAAGAAAGGCCCCACTTTAATGTCCACTTTCCAACGTCCCACCTCCCAACGTCCCACCGTCCACCTTCCAACGTCCCACCTCCCAACGTCCCACCTCCCAACGTCCCACCTCCCAACGTCCCACTTTCCAATGTCCCACTTTCCAATGTCCCACTTTCCAATGTCCCACCTCCCAACGTCCCACTTTCCAATGTCCCACCTCCCAACGTCCCACTTTCCAATGTCCCACCTCCCAACGTCCCACCTCCCAACGTCCCACCTCCCAACGTCCCACCTCCCAACGTCCCACTTTCCAACGTCCCACCTCCCAACGTCCCACTTTCCAATGTCCACCCTCAACGTCCCACCTCTCAACGTCCCACCTTCCAACGTCCCCTTCCAACGTCCCACCTCCCAACGTCCCCTTACAACGTCCCCTTCCAACGTCCCAACGTCCCCTTCCAACGTCCCCTCCCAACGTCCCCTCCCAACGTCCCACCTCCCAACGTCCCACCTCCCAACGTCCCACCTCTCAACGTCCCACCTCTCAACGTCCCACCTCTCAACGTCCCACCTCCCAACGTCCCACCTTCCAACGTCCCAACGTCCACCCTCAACGTCCCACCTCCCAACGTCCACCCTCAACGTCCCACCTTTCAACGTCCACCCTCAACGTCCCAACGTCTAACGTCCCACCTCCCAACGTCCACCTCCAACTTTATTGCACCACCCAAAATGGAGGTTCCAGTTATGGCTGAAGCTTTGGTCTTTGAGTTCTCCCCATCGGAAGCAGAAGGATGATTCCAACCAAACTCCAACCCCCAACCCCAACTCCAACCCAACTCCAATCCCAACCTCCAACCCCAACCCAACTCCAACCCCAACTCCAACCTCCAACCCCCAACCCCAACCCAACTCCAACCTCAACCCAACTCCAACCTCCAACCCCAACCTCCAACCCCAACCCAACTCCAACCCCCAACCCAACTCCAACCTCCAAACTCCAACCTCCAACCCCCAACTCAACTCCAACTCCAACCCCAACCCAACTCCAACCCCAACCTCCAACCCCAACTCCAACCTCCAACCCCAACCCAACCCCAACCTCCAACCCCAACCCAACTCCAACCTCCAACCCCAACCCAACCCCAACTCCAAACTTCAACCCTCAACCCAACTCCAACCTCCAACCCCAACCCAACCCCAACCCAACTCCAACCTCCAACCCCAACCCAACTCTAACCTCCAACCCCCAACCCCAACTCCAAACTTCAACCCTCAACCCAACTCCAACCTCCAACCCCAACCCAACTCCAACCCCAACCCAACTCCAACCCCAACCCAACTCCAACCCCCAACCCAACTCCAACCCCAACCCAACTCCAACCCCCAACCCCAACCCAACTCCAACCCCAACCTCCAACCCCAACCTCCAACCCAACTCCAACCCCAACCCAACTCCAACCCCCAACCCCAACCTCCAACCCCAACCCAACTCCAACCCCAACCCAACTCCAACCCCCAACCCAACTCCAACCTCCAACCCCAACCTCCAACCTCCAACCCCCAACTCAACTCCAACCCCAACCCAACTCCAAACTTCAACCCTCAACCCAACTCCAACCTCCCACCCCCAACTCCAACCCCCAACCCAACTCCAACCCAAATCCAACCCCCAACCCAAACCCAACCTCCAATCCCAACCCCCAACTCCACCCCAACTCCAACCCTCAACCCCAACCCAGCTCCAACCCCAACCAAGACATTGTGAGCATGGAAGGGTTAGAGCCTTTGTGTGTCCTCTTTTTATGTGTGACTTCCCTTCACTTCCTGTCCTCGTGACTCAACAGGAAGGACCCAATAAAAGCCAGCAGAGGAACATTTGTTCTGTGTGAACGGGGCAAGATGGAATGTTCTATTTCCTCTACATGTCAAATGTTATTCATTCGTAAAAATCAGATAACATTGAGTGGTTCTGGAAAGATATGGCCACTAGATGGAGCTGAGGATCAATATTTTATTTCCTGTGATCCTTAGCTCCATCTAGTGGCCATAATGTGGTATTTTTCCTGATTTCACTTCATGAATGAATAACATTCGACCTGTAGAAGAAATAGGAGGAGAACGCTTTTGTACCAAATAAATATACAATTTTTCAACAAAAACTGTTGGCACTTTCCTGGTTCTGTATGGAGTGGGGGAAGGGTTGGAGCCCCTGTGAGGAATCGGATCCCTAGATTTTTTAGTCCATGGAGTTCAGTGGCTCTGGCTGAGCACCTCCTTCTTCTCCTTCCTTATCCAATAACAGGCTGTGGGCGTGTCCGGGGCTTCAGAACTGATTGGAGGTCCGAGGGGGGGAGAGGGGGGGGTGGATGGATTACAATTCTTCCCCTAATCACCGGGTCCCTGTGCTTCTCTATGCAATCCAGACAGATGTATACAAAGAGATATATATATATACACATCGCACGTGTCACTTTTATGTGTACAGCAAAGAATAAAAAACTCTCTGATCTCTCTTCTCTGATTGTAACATTTCTGTTATCCCGATGTAGACTCTCCACCATACAGTCCCGGGGGGGCACAGTCCAGGGGAGCACAGTGTCAGAGGGGGCACAGTGTCAGGGGGAGCACAGTGTCAGGGGGAGCACAGTCCCGGGGGGGGGGGGGGGCACAGTCCAGGGGAGCACAGTGTCAGAGGGAGCACAGTCCAGGGGAGCACAGTGTCAGAATCCAGGAGAGCACAGTCCCAGGGGAGCACAGTCCCGGGGGGGGGGGGCACAGTCCAGGGGAGCACAGTGTCAGAGGGAGCACAGCCCAGGGGAGCACGGTGTCAGGGGGAGCACAGCCCAGGGGAGCACAGTGTCAGAGGGAGCACAGTGTCAGAGGGAGCACAGTCCAGGGGGGCACAGTGTCAGAGGGAGCACAGTGCCAGAGGAAGCACAGTCCAGGGGAGCACAGTGTCAGAGGGAGCACAGTCCAGGGGAGCACAGTCCAGGGGAGCACAGTGTCAGAGGGAGCACAGTGTCAGAGGAGCACAGTCCAGGGGGGCACAGTCCCGGGGGGGAGCACAGTGTCAGAGGGAGCACAATCCAGGGGAGCACAGCCCAGGGGAGCACAGTGTCAGGGGGAGCACAGTCCAGGGGAGCACAGTGTCAGGGGAAGCACAGTACAGGGGAGCACAGTCTCAGGGGAGCACAGCCCAGGGGAGCACGGTGTCAGAGGGAGCACAGTCCAGGGGGAGCACAGTCTCAGGGGGAGCACAGTCTCAGGGGGAGCACAGTCCAGGGGAGCACAGTCCAGGGGAGCACAGTCCAGGGGGGCACAGTGTCAGGGGGAGCACAGTCTCAGGGGGAGCACAGTGTCAGGGGAGCACAGTCCAGGGGAGCACAGTGTCAGGGGGAGCACAGTCCAGGGGAGCACAGTGTCAGAGGGAGCACAGTGTCAGGGGAGCACAGTGTCAGGGGAGCACAGTCCAGGGGAGCACAGTGTTAGAGGGAGCACAGTCCGGGGGAGCACAGTCCAGGGGAACACAGTGTCAGGGGAACACAGTGTCAGGGGAGCACAGTCCAGGGGGGCACAGTCCAGGGGGGCACAGTCCAGGGGAGCACAGTGTCAGGGGGAGCACAGCCCAGGGGAGCACAGTCCAGGGGAGCACAGTCCAGGGGAGCACAGTGTCAGGGGGAGCACAGTGTCAGGGGGAGCACAGTCCAGGGGAGCACAGTGTCAGAGGGAGCACAGTGTCAGGGGAGCACAGTGTCAGGGGAGCACAGTCCAGGGGAGCACAGTGTCAGAGCGCAGTGGCGTCACTAGGGTTGGTGTCACCCCCCCCCCTCCTCTTTCTAGGCCGCCCAGCACTGTTCAGGCAGAACACGGGGCGCACCCCAAACCAGCCCCTGGAAATGGTATAGTGGCAGGTTAGGGTAGCACAGGGTAGGTTGAGGTGGCACAGGGTAGGTTGAGGTGGCACAGTGTAGGTTGAGGTGGCACAGGGTAGGTTGAGGTGGCACAGGGCCGGTTGAGGTGGCACAGGGTAGGTTGAGGTGGCACAGGGTAGGTTGAGGTGGCACAGGGTAGGTTGAGGTGGCACAGGGTAGGTTGAGGTGGCACAGGGTAGGTTGAGGTAGCACAGGGTAGGTTGAGGTGGCAATATTTAAGTTTATTTTGCAAAGCAAATATACAAAAATCAAATACTTTTGACAGGGTACATTCTCTGTACTGCGACGCAGCGCATAAATACACTACATATCAATACAGTTGCAAGCATACAATTAAATTACATTAATTCGACCCATTCTGCGGTATGATGCCTGATGTGTTGCGCAGAGTTGTGAAAACCCCGAAACATCACATCGTGCATGACGCCGCATTACCCTGAAAACAGTAGTTCAAAAAAACGTGTCAAGAAATGTCAATGTCAGGGGGAAGGGGAAATCTTCAGACGTCCTCTTCCTCCTTAAAGTCCCTCAAGGTATAGTCTCTCAGCAGACTGAGGGTCAGTCTGCGACAGTCCTCAATGGACATCCTCTGCCGGTGGTGTACGCGGCGGTTCCTGGCGTACCATAAAGCGTCTTTAAAGCAACACAGCACCCGCCAGGCACTGTCAATGTCCTCCTGTGAATGAGTTCCACAGAAGAGTCCGTTTAACACACCAAAGTGTGTAATAGCAGTCTGTGGTACAAAGTCTTTAAGTTCAGGTTCCAAGGCCGTCAACAGGCCCTGTGCAAAGGGGCACTCCCAGAAAACATGATGAGATGTTTCCTCCTGGATGATGCAAAAGGGGCAGTGCGTGTATCTGCACAGGTTTCTGGCATGCAAGAATGTCCTGAGTAGCAATCCCCCTTGGATTGCCATCCATGCCTGATCTTTGTGCCTGTTGGTGAGTCTCTTTGAAGAAACATTCCTCCAAACCACTTTGCAAGTGGCTGAAGGGAGGCCTGGAATCGACTCCAAGATGTCCGATGCTCTGATCAACTTGTAGATAGTTTTTGGCTTCCACAAGTCAGGCTTAACTCCATGCAGCCCCAGCTCCTTGATGAACTTGAAAGTATCCAAGTAATACCATGGAGGGTCCCAGTTGTAGGGGACGGAACTGTCCCATTTGTCCCATCCAAGAGACCTCCAAAGAGGCAGGAGGAAAAAACGGGACATGGAGTTACCGCCAGAGTCCACAGTTCTGTCAACCAAAGTCCTGCGGATGCAGTTACAGGCAAAGAACACCCTCAGTAATGTGGCGATGTCAGGCACGCCCTTACCGCCCTTGAGAGGTTCCTTGAACATAACAGTCCGCTTTACTCTGTCCATTTTGGAGCCCCAGATGAAGTGAAACACCGCCCTGGTGATGACCTTGCAGGTGTTGTCCCGGGGGGGCCAGGCCTGGGCGAGGTACTGCAACACAGGGAGAATCTCGCTGCGGAGTACCAGTGTTTTCCCTTCGATGGTAAGTACTCTGTTGCTCCAAAGTCCAAACTTCTGTCTCATCTTAGCCAGTCTTTCCTCCCAGGACTTCAGGGCTGCGCCCTCCGCTCCAAACCAGACTCCAAGAATTTTGATGAAATCCGCTTTGAGGCTGAACGGTATGGGTGCAGAAGAAGGCAGGAACCACTTTCCGAAGAGCATGACTTCCGACTTCCCGCAGTTGACTTTTGCCCCCGAAGCTTGGCCGAAGTCCTCGCACGTCTGGACGAGTGTGTCGATGGAGCGCTGGTCGGCACAGAACACCGTCACGTCATCCATGTAGAGCGAGCACTTGACCTCCCGTCTTTCCAGTCCTGGTGCGGTAATCCCTCTGATCTCTGGGTTCCGTCTGATGCTTTGGGCGAATAGCTCTATACAGCAAACAAAAAGCAGAGGTGAGAGAGGGCAGCCTTGTCTGACCCCCGAGAGAACCTCGAAGGGGTCAGTTTTCCAACCATTTACCAGCACCAAACTACAAATGTCTTTATACATTACATTCACATACGAACAAAACAGTTCCCCAAGACCAAGCCTGCGCAGGGTTCTGCACATGAACTCATGGGAGACACGGTCAAAGGCCTTCTCCTGGTCAAGACTGACCAGGGCCGCGTGCACACGGCGGTCCTGGATGTACTGGACCGTGTCCCTGACAAGCCCGAGGCTGTCTGCAATCCTTCTGCCAGGAATGCCACAAGTTTGATCCGGGTGGATGATCTGTCCGATGACAGATTTCAGCCTGTTGGCCAAAACCTTGGCGAGGATTTTGTAGTCCACGTTCAAAAGAGAGATCGGACGCCAATGTTTCAGGTCCGATCTCTCCCCTTTGCGTTTATACAAAATCGTGATCATCCCCTCTCTCAGTGAAGGAGGCATTCTGCCCTCCACCACCATCTCCTCGTACAGCTCGAGCAGGTCCGGGCCCACGAGGTCCCACAGGGCTACATAGAGCTCAACTGGGAGACCATCGCAGCCCGGGGTCCTGCCCCGCCTAAAGGATTTAGCGGCAGAGTGCAGCTCCTCCAACACCAGGGGGGCGTTGACGGTCGATGAACCTGCAGGATCAATTTGGTTAGTGATACCTGACAGGAACCTGTCGGCTGCCTCCGAGTCCGTTTCTTTCGGGGAGTAGAGGTTGGTGTAGTAGTCTTCAACTACTTGCATTACAGCCTCCTTCCCCTTCTGGAGAGTTCCGGTCTCGTCACGCAGTTCAGACAAGGGAGTGTGTCCTGAATGGAGTTTCCTGAAAAAGAAAGAGTTACACTTCTCACCTTTCTCAAGATTCTCCACCTTGGCACGGAAGACAATGTGCCTGGATTCTTCCTCAAAGTACCCTTTCAGGCTCTTCTTGGTGTCCTCCAGGTCCTGCCTAACGTCCCAGCCGCAGTGGTGAAGGTCCTGCAGGGACTGCAACTCACGTTGCAGTCTCCTGAGTTCCTTCTTCCTTGCACACACTTGCTGTCGTCCCCTTGCCTGAAAGAAGCTGCGCAGCTTAACTTTCACAACCTCCCACCAATCACTTACCATTCCGAAGAATCTCTTTTCCTCCGTCCAAGAGGCATAGGCCTCCCGGAGTTCCCCCATCAATTCCTCATTTTCCAGCAGGGTGGTATTCAGCTTCCAGGAACCTGGTCCGTGAGCAAAGCTCTCGCCCAGTTCACCCCGAAAGTGAATGGCCCTGTGGTCAGAGAAAAAGCAGGGGATCATGAAGAACTCACGATGCTTGACTGCTCTTGAAGTGAGCACGAAGTCAATCCTGGAACGCACAGATCCATCGGGTCGGCACCATGAATAATTCACGGTACCTTGCCCTATGGATCCCACGGCGTCCCGTAAGGATGCCTCCGAGATCATCTCCTTGAGCAGTTTAGAAGTAGCATCAAGTTTTGCGTATATGCTAGAACTGCGGCCATCCTCCTCTATCGGACAGTTAAAATCACCGCCGATCACTACTGCTCTGGTGGTGACAAGTTGCATCCGCAGGGTCTGGAAAAGTTCCAGGCGCGCATTCGTAGGTTGAGGTGGCACAGGGCAGGTTGAGGTGGCACAGGGTAGGTTGAGGTGGCACAGGGCATCTCGGAACTCTATGTAGTGACACTGCAGAGTAACTTGCATAGCATGTCTGCAGATGAAGACCCGGGCTTGTGGGCGGGGCTGCTGTCTCCTCCCCTCTAGCTACTTCAGCTGCGGCATCATCCATAGTGAAGGAGTCTGTGGGAGGAGAGGAGGAAGTAGCCACACCCCCAGCTCCGCCCACCAACTCTGGCTCACTCGGGGATAGCCTGACTGAGGAATGTTACAGGCCCCGCCCCCACAGCTGGACGCCCCAATCAATACTACAGTACAGGGTCTCCCGGTGCGGGCCACACCCCCATAGCAACGCCTCTGCCAGAGCAAGCACAGTCCAGGGGAGCACCGCGTCAGGGGGAGCACAGTGTCAGGGGAGCACAGTGTCAGGGGAGCACAGTGCCAGAGGGAGCACAGTGTCAGAGGAGCACAGCCCAGGGGAGCACTGTCCAGGGGAGCACAGTGTCAGGGGAGCACAGTCCAGGGGAGCACAGTCCAGGGGAGCACAGTGTCGGAGGGAGCACAGCCCAGGGGAGCACAGTGTCAGAGGGAGCACAGTGTCAGGGAAGCACAGTCCAGAGGAGCACAGCCCAGGGGAGCACAGTGTCGGAGGGAGCACAGCCCAGGGGAGCACAGTGTCAGAGGGAGCACAGTGTCAGGGGAGCACAGTCCAGGGGAGCACAGTGTCAGGGGAGCACAGTCCAGGGAAGCACAGTGTCAGGGGAGCACAGTCCAGGGAAGCACAGTCCAGGGGAGCACAGTGTCAGAGGGAACACAGTGTCAGGGGGGGGCACAGTCTCAGGGGAGCACAGTGTCAGAGGGAACACAGTGTCAGGGGAGCACAGTCTCAGGGGAGCACAGTGTCAGAGCGCAGTGGCGTCACTAGGGTTGGTGTCACCTCCCCCCCCTCCTCTTTCTAGGCCGCCCAGCACTGTGCAGGCAGAACACGGGGCGCACCCCAAACCAGCCCCTGGAAATGGTATAGTGGCAGGTTAGGGTAGCACAGGGCAGGTTGAGGTGGCACAGGGTAGGTTGAGGTGGCACAGGGTAGGTTGAGGTGGCACAGGGCAGGTTAGGGTGGCACGGGGTAGGTTGAGGTGGTACAGGGTAGGTTGACGTAGCACAGGGCAGGTTGAGGTGGCACGGGGCAGGTTGAGGTGGCACGGGGTAGGTTGAGGTGGTACAGGGTAGGTTGACGTAGCACAGGGCAGGTTGAGGTGGCACAGGGTAGGTTGAGGTGGCACAGGGCAGGTTGAGGTGGCACAGGGCAGGTTGAGGTGGCACAGGGTAGGTTGAGGTGGCACAGGGCAGGTTGAGGTGGCACAGGGTAGGTTGAGGTGGCACAGGGTAGGTTGGTGGCACGGGGTAGGTTGAGGTGGCACAGGGAATCTCAGAACTCTATGTAGAGACACTGCAGAGTAACTTGCATAGCATGTCTGCAGATGAAGACCCGGGCTTGTGGGCGGGGCTGCTGTCTCCTCCCCTCTACCTACTTCAGCTGCGGCATCATCCATAGTGAAGGAGTCTGTGGGAGGAGAGAAGGAGGTAGCCACACCCCCAGCTCCGCCCACCAACTCCGGCTCACTCGGGGATAGCCTGACTGAGGAATGTTACAGGCCCCGCCCCCCACAGCTGGACGCCCCAATCAATACTACAGTACAGTGTCTCCAGGTGCGGGCCGCACCCCCCGCACCCCCATAGCAACGCCTCTGCCAGAGCAAGCACAGTCCAGGGGAGCACAGTGTCAGAGGGAGCACAGTGTCAGAGGGAGCACAGTGTCAGAGGGAGCACAGTGTCAGGGGAGCACAGTGTCAGGGGAGCACAGTCCAGGGGAGCACAGTGTCAGAGGGAGCACAGTCCAGGGGAGCACAGTGGCGTCACTAGGGTTGGTGTCACCCCCCCTCCTCTTTCTAGGCCGCCCAGCACTGTGCAGGCAGAACACGGGGCGCACCCCAAACCAGCCCCTGGAAATGGTATAGTGGCAGGTTAGGGTAGCACAGGGCAGGTTGAGGTGGCACAGGGCAGGTTGAGGTGGCACAGGGCAGGTGGCACAGGGTAGATTGAGGTGGCACAGGGCAGGTTGAGGTGGCACAGGGTAGGTTGAGGTGCTACAGGGTAGGTTGAGGTGGTACAGGGCAGGTTGAGGTGGCACCAGGGCCGGCGCTAGGCATAGGCAAGTCAGGCGGCTGCCTAGAGCGCCAGGGTAGGGGGAGCGGCAAAAACAGATCCCCAGCCACTCGCTGGGGATTCGGATCATTAAAATACTGTCAGCCGGGAGTGACAAACTGTTCCTGAACAAAAGTTATGCTGCCAGACAGTGCAGCCGCCCTCCGCTCTTATCTAACTCAGCAGCAGTACAGGCACAAAGCGCACCATGACAGGCAGCACAGTCCCCCCCCCCCACAATATGAACTTCGGCCGCTGTTTCCACTCCCCCCTGTACCGCTGGCATCTCTTACTATACAGGGGAGGGGGGCGATCAGCAGCTCTGTGATGTCCTCTACCCAGCAGTTCACGTCCCGAGTGTCAGTGTGTGTACAATGGACAGGGGAGGAGGGGCTTCTGACCCGAGCAGAGACCAGATTCAGTGCACAAGTTTGTCCCTCTGCTTGTACACTCTGCAAACTTGTCAATACATGCTGGGCTCAGAGGCTCCTCCCCTCTCCATTGTATACATGACACTCAGGAAGTGACCTGTGCTGGCTGGAGGGACATGCTGCAGACATCGCAAGGGAACATGTTCAAGGGCTGCTGCATTTATACTTCTCATGTAAGGTAAGCCTGACACTGACTCCCCCCCCCCCCCCTCCACCTATGACACTGCCTGTGACACTGCCCCCTCCACCTATGACACTGCCCCTCCACCTATGACACTGCCCCTCCACCTATGACACTGCCTATGACACTGCCCCCTCCACCTATGACACTGCCCCTCCACCTATGACACTGCCCCTCCACCTATGACACTGCCTATGACACTGCCCCCTCCACCTATGACACTGCCCCTCCACCTATGACACTGCCCCTCCACCTATGACACTGCCTGTGACACTGCCCCCTCCACCTATGACACTGCCCCTCCACCTATGACACTGCCCCTCCACCTATGACACTGCCTATGACACTGCCCCCTCCACCTATGACACTGCCCCTCCACCTATGACACTGCCCCTCCACCTATGACACTGCCTGTGACACTGCCCCCTCCACCTATGACACTGCCCCTCCACCTATGACACTGCCTGTGACACTGCCCCCTCCACCTATGACACTGCCCCTCCACCTATGACACTGCCTGTGACACTGCCCCCTCCACCTATGACACTGCCCCTCCACCTATGACACTGCCTGTGACACTGCCCCCTCCACCTATGACACTGCCCCTCCACCTATGACACTGCCTGTGACACTGCCCCCTCCACCTATGACACTGCCCCTCCACCTATGACACTGCCTGTGACACTGCCCCCTCCACCTATGACACTGCCCCTCCACCTATGACACTGCCTGTGACACTGCCCCCTCCACCTATGACACTGCCCCTCCACCTATGACACTGCCTGTGACACTGCCCCCTCCACCTATGACACTGCCCCCTCCACCTATGACACTGCCTGTGACACTGCCCCCTCCACCTATGACACTGCCCCTCCACCTATGACACTGCCTATGACACTGCCCCCTCCACCTATGACACTGCCTATGACACTGCCCCCTCCACCTATGACACTGCCTGTGACACTGCCCCCTCCACCTATGACACTGCCTGTGACACTGCCCCCTCCACCTATGACACTGCCCCTCCACCTATGACACTGCCTGTGACACTGCCCCCTCCACCTATGACACTGCCCCTCCACCTATGACACTGCCTGTGACACTGCCCCCTCCACCTATGACACTGCCCCTCCACCTATGACACTGCCTATGACACTGCCCCCTCCACCTATGACACTGCCCCCTCCACCTATGACACTGCCCCTCCACCTATGACACTGCCTGTGACACTGCCCCCTCCACCTATGACACTGCCCCTCCACCTATGACACTGCCTGTGACACTGCCCCCTCCACCTATGACACTGCCCCTCCACCTATGACACTGCCTGTGACACTGCCCCCTCCACCTATGACACTGCCTGTGACACTGGACCCCCTCCACACCTGTGACACTGACTGCCCCCACACCTGTGACACTGACTGCCCCCCCACCTGTGACACTGACTGCCCCCCCACCTGTGACACTGACTGCCCCCCCACCTGTGACACTGACTGCCCCCCCCCACCTGTGACACTGACTGCCCCCCCACCTGTGACACTGACTGCCCCCCCACCTGTGACACTGACTGCCCCCCCCCACCTGTGACACTGACTGCCCCCCCCCACCTGTGACACTGACTGCCCCCCCACCTGTGACACTGCCTGTGACACTGGACCCCCCCCCCACCTGTGACACTGACTGCCCCCCCACCCTGTGACACTGACTGCCCCCCCACCTGTGACACTGACTGCCCCCCCACCTGTGACACTGACTGCCCCCCCCCACCTGTGACACTGACTGCCCCCCCCCACCTGTGACACTGGCCTCCCCCACCTGTGACACTGACTGCCCCCCACCTGTGACACTGACTGCCCCCCACCTGTAACACTGACTGCCCCCCACCTGTAACACTGGACCCCCCCACCTGTGACACTGGACCCCCCCCCACCTGTGACACTGGACCTCCCCCACCTGTGACACTGGACCTCCCCCCACCTGTGACACTGGACCTCCCCCCACCTGTGACACTGGACCTCCCCCACCTGTGACACTGGACCCCCCCCCCACCTGTGACACTGGACCTCCCCCACCTGTGACACTGGACCTCCCCCCACCTGTGACACTGGACCTCCCCCACCTGTGACACTGGACCCCCCCCACCTGTGACACTGGACCCCCCCCCACCTGTGACACTGGACCTCCCCCACCTGTGACACTGGACCTCCCCCACCTGTGACACTGCCCATATTAGCGGTGTGCTAGCAGCCTCCATGCCGGCTCTCAGCGGCTCCGATCCCGGCTCTCAGCAGCCCTGATCCTGTGTGCCAGCAGCCTCCATGCCGGCTCTCAACTGACCTGATCCTGCCTCTCAGCGTCTTGTGCAAGGTAAGCGGAATCATGGTGTTGCTATGGGGCAGGGGGGTGCAGGTCACACCGGGTGACGCCAATCCGAGGTCCCGGGTAGTAAACATGCACTGAATTATCCTGGGTTTAGCAGCGCTCCTGTTATGTGAGGGGGAAGGCCAATGACATTCCTGGTGCCAGGGGAAGTCATCCATCCAGGCCTTCTGCTGCCATGTTGACTGCTGTAATAGTGCGATTGCCGGCACCCACAGCATCTTCCCTGCAGCTATCCTATCCACATCCCCATTCCAGCAACAAACAGGTCAGTTTCAAATTGATGACATTGTCTGCAGGAACAGATCCCATCTTCCCCAGATCCCTCATACCAATATCTGCTATCACCAGATAACAACTCCAACTAGTCCAGCTAGCTATTGCCCTCTCGGCCCCCCATGGTGAGCCCTCCACATCTCTGACTTGGATCTGTCCAGACATGACAGATGAGAATGTATTGGGGGGGGATTTATGTGAGAGGGGGGATTTGTGTGAAGAGGGGGGATTTGATGCGAGAAGGAGGGATTTGTGCAAGAATGACCAATTGGGGGGATTTGTGCAAGGAGGGGGGATTTGTGCGAGAAGGGGGATTGATGCTTAGAGAAGGGATTTGGGTGATTTATGCAAGGAGAGAAGGAGATTTGTGCTAGGAGAGGGGATTGGGGAGGATTTGTGCTAGAAAGGGGATTTATGCAAGGAGGGGGGATTTGTGTGAGGAGGGGGGAATTTTGGGGATTTGTGCTAGGAGGGGGGATTTATGCAAGGAGAGGGGATTTAGGCAAGGAGGGGAGGTTGGGGGATTAATGTGAAGAGGGGGGATTTGTGCAAGAAGGGGGATTGTGCTAGAAAAGGGGATTGGGGGATTTGTGTGAGGAGGGGGATTTGGAGGGGAATTTTTGCTAGGAGCAGCGACAGGACAACATGGTGTCACCCCCATGGACGGTAGACTCCATATTTTACCACACTGAGCGTAACTTCACACATAAGCACTCCACCTGCTTCTGTGTGTTTGCACCAGGCACCCAGGGGGGACATGCCCACATTTGCTGGTGGGAATGCCAGGAGGGGTCTTTCCCCACCTGTCAGGACTGTCGCATGGAGCTACAAGTTCTGTGAAGCTCCTCCTAGGCTCCATGCTACAGTTCTGACACTCAGGCTCCATTCACATCTAGGCGGACGATATCGCGGCGTTTTGTCGCCGCAAATCGCGGTACAAATAGCGGCGTTTTGTACCACGATTTGCGGCGACAAAACGCCGGTATTGTCCGCCCAGATGTGCCCCAGAATGACCCCCTCTATGGAGATGCTTCCCATCTCCTAGCCGAACGCTCGAAGACGCCTGAAAAAAAGGTCCGGGACCTTTTTTCAGGCGATAGGCGTCAGGCGTCCGGCGTTCGGCGTGGATATGTGAACCATCTCCATAGAGGGACATGTATTTCCAGCCCTCTGGCGGCAGCAGCGTAGCGCTACAGGCGTAAAAACGCCTAGATGTGAATGCGGTCTCAAAGGTGTCAGCAGCACTGTGTTTAAAAAAAAAAAAAAAAGCACAGGGAGACATATCAGTCTGCACATTGGTAACAGAGGAGGGGGGACATGGTGAGAGAGACGGGGGGCATTAGTAAGAGAGGAGGGTGGAATTCGTGGGAGAACTGGGGGGGATTAGTAACAGAGAGAGATTGGTGAGAGAGCTGGGGGGACATTAGTAATAGAGGAGGGTGGAATTGGGGGGCATTAGTAAGAGAGGAGGGAGGAATTGGGGGCATTAGTAAGAGAGGAGGGGGGGGGGGAGTTGGTGGGAGAGCTGTGGGGGGGCATTAGGGATTTGAGGTGTGAAGGTTCAAATCCAGTTTTGTAAAAAAATAAAAATAAATGCAGATCCCTTTGCAGGTCAAAAAATTTGCATTTTTTATTGTTTTTACTAGGAGTGTAGCATTGTCAGTGTATCTGTCGCTCGTACAGACAGGCAGTTACACAGTTGGCCTCTCTGTATATTGCTTTAGCCTAGAAATAGGTGAAGAGGCACCGCAAAAATCTCAGTGAGGGGCGGAGCGAATGGTGCGGGGGGGGGGGGCGTCAAAATGAGGCTTCGCCTAGGGTGTCAAAAATCCTTGCACCAGCCCTGGGTGGCACAGGGTAGGTTGAGGTGGCACAGGGTAGGTTGAGGTGGCACAGGGTAGGTTGAGGTGGCACAGGGCAGGTTGAGGTGGCACAGGGCAGGTTGAGGTGGCACAGGGTAGGTTGAGGTGGCACAGGGTAGGTTGAGGTGGCACAGGGCAGGTTGAGGTGGCACAGGGTAGGTTGAGGTGGCACAGGGTAGGTTGAGGTGGCACAGGGCAGGTTGAGGTGGCACAGGGCAGGTTGAGGTGGCACAGGGCAGGTTGAGGTGGCACAGGGTAGGTTGAGGTGGCACAGGGAATCTCAGAACTCTATGTAGAGACACTGCAGAGTAACTTGCATAGCATGCCTGCAGATGAAGACCCGGGCTTGTGGGCGGGGCTGCTGTCTCCTCCCCTCTAGCTACTTCAGCTGCGGCATCATTCATAGTGAAGGAGTCTGTGGGAGGAGAGGAGGAAGTAGCCACACCCCCAGCTCCGCCCACCAACTCCGGCTCACTCTGGGATAGCCTGACTGAGGAATGTTACAGGCCCCGCCCCCCACAGCTGGACGCCCCAATCAATACTACAGTACAGTGTCTCCCGGTGCGGGCCGCACCCCCCGCACCCCCATAGCAACGCCTCTGCCAGAGGGAGCACAGTCCAGGGGAGCACAGTGTCAGGGGAGCACAGTCCAGGGGAGCACAGTCCAGGGGAGCACAGTGTCAGGGGAGCACAGTCCAGGGGAGCACCGCGTCAGGGGGAGCACAGTGTCAGGGGGAGCACAGTCCAGGGGAGCACAGTGTCAGGGCAGCACAGTCCAGGGGAGCACAGTCCAGGGGAGCACAGTGTCAGAGGGAGCACAGTCTCAGGGGAGCACAGTGCCAGAGGGAGAGTGTCAGGGGAGCACAGTGTCAGGGGAGCACAGTCCCAGAGGAGCACAGCCCAGGGGAGCACAGTCCAGGGGAGCACAGTGTCGGAGGGAGCACAGTCCAGGGGAGCACAGTGTCAGGGGGAGCACAGTCCAGGGGAGCACAGTCCAGGGGAGCACAGTCCAGAGGAGCACAGTGTCGGAGGGAGCACAGCCCAGGGGAGCACAGTGTCAGGGGGAGCACAGTCCAGGGGAGCACAGTGTCAGGGGAGCACAGTCCAGGGGAGCACAGTGTCAGGGGAGCACAGTCCAGGGGAGCACAGTGTCAGAGGGAGCACAGTGTCAGGGGGGGCACAGTGCCAGAGGGAGCAGTGTCAGAGGGAGCACAGTCCAGGGGAGCACAGTGTCAGGGGGAGCACAGTGTCAGAGCGCAGTGGCGTCACTAGGGTTGGTGTCACCCCCCCCCCTCCTCTTTCTAGGCCGCCCAGCACTGTGCAGGCAGAACACGGGGCGCAGGTTGCACGGGGCAGGTTGAGGTGGCACAGGGTAGGTTGAGGTGGCACAGGGTATGTTGAGGTGGTACAGGGTAGGTTGAGGTGACACAGGGTAGGTTGAGGTGGCACAGGGTAGGTTGAGGTGGCACAGGGTAGGTTGAAGTGGCACAGGGCAGGTTGAAGTGGCACAGGGCAGGTTGAGGTGGCACAGGGCAGGTTGAGGTGGCACAGGGCAGGTTGAGGTGGCACAGGGTAGGTTGAGGTGGCACAGGGCAGGTTGAGGTGACACAGGGTAGGTTGAGGTGGCACAGGGTATGTTGAGGTGGCACAGGGTAGGTTGAAGTGGCACAGGGCAGGTTGAGGTGACACAGGGTAGGTTGAGGTGGCACAGGGTAGGTTGAAGTGGCACAGGGCAGGTTGAAGTGGCACAGGGCAGGTTGAGGTGGCACAGGGCAGGTTGAGGTGGGTAGGTTGAGGTGGCACAGGGCAGGTTGAGGTGGCACAGGGTAGGTTGAGGTGGCACGGGGTAGGTTGAGGTGGCACGGGGTAGGTTGAGGTTGCACGGGGCAGGTTGAGGTGGCACAGGGTAGGTTGAGGTGGCACAGGGCAGGTTGAGGTGGCACAGGGTATGTTGAGGTGGTACAGGGTAGGTTGAGGTGACACAGGGTAGGTTGAGGTGGCACAGGGTAGGTTGAGGTGGTACAGGGTAGGTTGAAGTGGCACAGGGCAGGTTGAGGTGGCACAGGGCAGGTTGAGGTGGTACAGGGTAGGTTGAGGTGGCACAGGGCAGGTTGAGGTGGCACAGGGTAGGTTGAGGTGGCACAGGGTATGTTGAGGTGGTACAGGGTAGGTTGAAGTGGCACAGGGCAGGTTGAGGTGACACAGGGTAGGTTGAGGTGGCACAGGGTAGGTTGAAGTGGCACAGGGCAGGTTGAAGTGGCACAGGGCAGGTTGAGGTGGCACAGGGCAGGTTGAGGTGGGTAGGTTGAGGTGGCACAGGGCAGGTTGAGGTGGCACAGGGTAGGTTGAGGTGGCACGGGGTAGGTTGAGGTGGCACGGGGCAGGTTGAGGTGGCACGGGGTAGGTTGAGGTGGCACGGGGCAGGTTGAGGTGGCACGGGGCAGGTTGAGGTGGCACGGGGTAGGTTGAGGTAGCACGGGGTAGGTTGAGGTGGCACGGGGTAGGTTGAGGTTGCACGGGGCAGGTTGAGGTGGCACAGGGTAGGTTGAGGTGGCACAGGGCAGGTTGAGGTGGCACAGGGTATGTTGAGGTGGTACAGGGTAGGTTGAGGTGACACAGGGTAGGTTGAGGTGGCACAGGGTAGGTTGAGGTGGTACAGGGTAGGTTGAAGTGGCACAGGGCAGGTTGAAGTGGCACAGGGCAGGTTGAGGTGGCACAGGGCAGGTTGAGGTGGGTAAGTTGAGGTGGCACAGGGCAGGTTGAGGTGGCACAGGGTAGGTTGAGGTGGCACAGGGTAGGTTGAGGTGGCACAGGGCAGGTTGAGGTGGCACAGCGTAGATTGAGGTGGCACAGGGTAGGTTGAGGTGGCACAGGGTAGGTTGAGGTGGCACAGGGTAGGTTGAGGTGGCACAGGGCAGGTTGAGGTGGCACAGCGTAGATTGAGGTGGCACAGGGTAGGTTGAGGTAGCACAGGGCAGGTTGAGGTGGCACAGGGTAGGTTGAGGTGGCACAGGGTAGGTTGAGGTGGCACAGGGTAGGTTGAGGTGGCACAGGGCAGGTTGAGGTGGCACAGGGCAGGTCGAGGTGGCACAGGGTAGGTTGAGGTGGCACAGGGTAGGTTGAGGTGGCACAGGGCATATGGGAACTCTATGTAGAGACACTGCAGAGTAACTTGCATAGCATGCCTGCAGATGAAGACCCGGGCTTGTGGGCGGGGCTGCTGTCTCCTCCCCTCTACCTACTTCAGCTGCGGCATCATCCATAGTGAAGGAGTCTGTGGGAGGAGAGAAGGAGGTAGCCACACCCCCAGCTCCGCCCACCAATTCCGGCTCACTCGGGGATAGCCTGACTGAGGAATGTTACAGGCCCCGCCCCCCACAGCTGGACGCCCCAATCAATACTACAGTACAGTGTCTCCCGGTGCGGGCCGCACCCCCCGCACCCCCATAGCAACGCCTCTGCCAGAGCAAGCACAGTCCAGGGGAGCACAGTGTCAGAGGGAGCACAGTGTCAGAGGGAGCACAGTGTCAGGGGAGCACAGTCCAGGGGAGCACAGTGTCAGGGGAGCACAGTGTCAGGGGAGCACAGTCCAGGGGAGCACAGTGTCAGGGGAGCACAGTGTCAGAGGGAGCACAGTGTCAGGGGAGCACAGTCCAGGGGAGCACAGTGTCAGGGGAGCACAGTGTCAGGGGAGCACAGTCCAGGGGAGCACAGTGTCAGGGGAGCACAGTGTCAGGGGAGCACAGTCCAGGGGAGCACAGTGTCAGGGGGAGCACAGTGTCAGAGGGAGCACAGTGTCAGAGGGAGCACAGTGTCAGGGGGGGCACAGTGTCAGAGGGAGCACAGTGTCATAGGGAGCACAGTCCAGGGGAGCACAGTGTCAGAGCGCAGTGGCGTCACTAGGGTTGGTGTCACCCCCCCCCCCTCCTCTTTCTAGGCCGCCCAGCTCTGTGCAGGCAGAACACGGGGCGCACCCCAAACCAGCCCCTGGAAATGGTATAGTGGCAGGTTAGGGTAGCACAGGGCAGGTTGAGGTGGCACAGGGCAGGTTGAGGTGGCACAGGGCAGGTTGAGGTGGCACAGGGTAGGTTGAGGTGCTACAGGGTAGGTTGAGGTGGCACAGGGTAGGTTGAGGTGGTACAGGGCAGGTTGAGGTGGCACAGGGTAGGTTGAGGTGGCACAGGGTAGGTTGAGGTGGCACAGGATAGGTTGAGGTGGCACAGGGCAGTTTGAGGTAGCACAGGGTAGGTTGAGGTGGCACAGGGTAGGTTGAGGTGGCACAGAGTAGGTTGAGGTGGCACAGGGTAGGTTGAGGTGGCACAGAGTAGGTTGAGGTGGCACATGGTAGGTTGAGGTGGCACAGGGCAGTTTGAGGTGGCACAGGGTAGGTTGAGGTGGCACAGAGTAGGTTGAGGTGGCACGGGGCAGGTTGAGGTGATACAGAGTAGGTTGAGGTGGCACCGGCACGGGGTAGGTTGAGGTGGCACGGGGCATATTGGAACTCTATGTAGTGACACTGCAGAGTAACTTGCATAGCATGCCTGCAGATGATGACCCGGGCTTGTGGGCGGGGCTGCTTTCTCCTCCCCTCTAGCTACTTCAGCTGCGGCATCATCCATAGTGAAGGAGTCTGTGGGAGGAGAGGAGGAGGTAGCCACACCCCCAGCTCCGCCCACCAACTCCGGCAAAGTCCCAGGGAAGCACAATGTCAGGGGGAGCACAGTCCAGGGGAGCACAGTGTCAGAGGGAGCACAGTCCAGGAGAGCACAGTACAGGGGAGCACAGTGTCAGGGGGAGCACAGTGTCAGAGGTAGCACAGTGAAAGGGGCAGCACAGTAACAGGGCAGCACAGTCCAGGGGAACACAGTGTCAGAGGGAGCACAGTGTCAGAGGGAGCACAGTGTCAGGGGAGCACAGTCCAGGGGAACACAGTGTCAGGGGGGGCACAGTCTCAGGGGAGCACAGTGTCAGGGGGAGCACAGCCCAGGGGAGCACAGTGTCAGAGGGAACACAGTGTCAGAGCGCAGTGGCGTCACTAGGGTTGGTGTCACCCCCCCCCCTCCTCTTTCTAGGCCGCCCAGCTCTGTGCAGGCAGAACACGGGGCGCACCCCAAACCAGCCCCTGGAAATGGTATAGTGGCAGGTTAGGGTAGCACGGGGCAGGTTGAGGTGGCACGGGGCAGGTTGAGGTGGCACAGGGTTTTATGAGGTGGCATGGGGTAGGTTGAGGTGGCATGGAGCACAGGGCAGGTTGAGGTGGCACAGGGTAGGTTGAGGTGACACAGGGCAGGTTGAGGTGGCACAGGGCAGGTTGAGGTGGCACAGGGTAGGTTGAGGTGGCACAGGGTAGGTTGAGGTGGCACAGGGCAGGTTGAGGTGGCACAGGGCAGGTTGAGGTGGCAAAGGGTAGGTTGAGGTGGCACAGGGCATATTGGAACTCTATGTAGAGACACTGCAGAGTAACTTGCATAGCATGCCTGCAGATGATGACCCGGGCTTGTGGGCGGGGCTGCTGTCTCCTCCCCTCTAGCTACTTCAGCAGCGGCATCATCCATAGTGAAGGAGTCTGTGGGAGGAGAGGAGGAAGTAGCCACACCCCCAGCTCCGCCCACCAACTCCGGCAAAGTCCCAGGGAAGCACAATGTCAGGGGGAGCACAGTCCAGGAGAGCACAGTGTCCGAGGGAGCACAGTCCAGGAGAGCACAGTACAGGGGAGCACAGTGTCAGGGGGAGCACAGTCCAGGGGAGCACAGTGTCAGAGGGAGCACAGTCCAGGGGAGCACAGTGTCAGGGGGAGCACAGTCCAGGGGAGCACAGTGCCAGAGGGAGCACAGTCCAGGGGAGCACAATCCAGGGGAGCACAGTCCAGGGGAGCACAGTCCAGGGGAGCACAGTGCCAGAGCCAGCACAGTCCAGGGGAGCACAGTGTCAGAGGGAGCACAGTCCAGGGGAGCACAGTGTCAGGGGGAGCACAGTCCAGGGGAGCACAGTGCCAGAGCCAGCACAGTCCAGGGGAGCACAGTCCAGGGGAGCACAGTCCAGGGGAGCACAGTCCAGGGGAGCACAGTGTCAGGGGGAGCACAATCCAGGGGAGCACAGTCCAGGGGAGCACAGTCCAGGGGAGCACAGTGCCAGAGCCAGCACAGTCCAGGGGAGCACAGTGTCAGAGGGAGCACAGTCCAGGGGGAGCAGTGTCACGGGAGCACAGTCCAGGGGGAGCACAGTGTCAGAGGGAGCGCAGCCCAGGGGAGCACAGTGTCAGGGGGAGCACAGTCCAGGGGGAGCACAGTGTCAGAGGGAGCGCAGCCCAGGGGAGCACAGTGTCAGGGGGAGCACAGTCCAGGGGGAGCACAGTGTCAGAGGGAGCGCAGCCCAGGGGAGCACAGTGTCAGGGGGAGCACAGTCCAGGGGAGCACAGTGTCAGGGGAGCACAGTCCAGGGGAGCACAGTGTCAGAGGGAGCACAGTCCAGGGGAGCACAGTGTCAGGGGGAGCACAATCCAGGGGAGCACAGTCCAGGGGAGCACAGTCCAGGGGAGCACAGTGTCAGAGGGAGCGCAGCCCAGGGGAGCACAGTGTCAGGGGGAGCACAGTGTCAGGGGAGCACAGTGTCAGGGGGAGCACAGTCCAGGGGAGCACAGTGTCAGAGGGAGCACAGTCCAGGGGAGCACAGTGTCAGAGGGAGCACAGTGCCAGAGGGAGCACAGTGTCAGGGGGAGCACAGTGTCAGGGGGAGCACAGTGTCAGGGGGAGCACAGTGTCAGGGGAGCACAGTGTCAGGGGGAGCACAGTCCAGGGGAGCACAGTGTCAGAGGGAGCACAGTGTCAGGGGAGCACAGTGTCAGGGGGAGCACAGTCCAGGGGAGCACAGTGTCAGAGGGAGCACAGTCCAGGGGAGCACAGTGTCAGGGGGAGCACAATCCAGGGGAGCACAGTCCAGGGGAGCACAGTGCCAGAGCCAGCACAGTCCAGGGGAGCACAGTGTCAGAGGGAGCACAGTCCAGGGGAGCACAGTGTCAGGGGGAGCACAATCCAGGGGAGCACAGTCCAGGGGAGCACAGTCCAGGGGAGCACAGTGCCAGAGCCAGCACAGCCCAGGGGAGCACAGTGTCAGAGGGAGCACAGTCCAGGGGGAGCAGTGTCACGGGAGCACAGTGTCAGAGGGAGCGCAGCCCAGGGGAGCACAGTGTCAGGGGGAGCACAGTCCAGGGGAGCACAGTCCAGGGGAGCACAGTGTCAGGGGGAGCACAATCCAGGGGAGCACAGTGCCAGAGCCAGCACAGCCCAGGGGAGCACAGTGTCAGAGGGAGCACAGTCCAGGGGAGCACAGTGTCAGGGGGAGCACAATCCAGGGGAGCACAGTGCCAGAGCCAGCACAGCCCAGGGGAGCACAGTGTCGGAGGGAGCACAGTCCAGGGGAGCACAGTGTCAGAGGGAGCACAGTCCAGGGGGAGCAGTGTCACGGGAGCACAGTGTCAGAGGGAGCGCAGCCCAGGGGAGCACAGTGTCAGAGGGAGCACAGCCCAGGGGAGCACAGTGTCAGAGGGAGCACAGTCCAGGGGAGCACAGTCCAGGGGAGCACAGTCCAGGGGAGCACAGTCCAGGGGAGCACAGTGTCAGGGGGAGCACAATCCAGGGGAGCACAGTCCAGGGGAGCACAGTCCAGGGGAGCACAGTGCCAGAGCCAGCACAGTCCAGGGGAGCACAGTGTCAGAGGGAGCACAGTCCAGGGGGAGCAGTGTCACGGGAGCACAGTCCAGGGGGAGCACAGTGTCAGAGGGAGCGCAGCCCAGGGGAGCACAGTGTCAGGGGGAGCACAGTCCAGGGGGAGCACAGTGTCAGAGGGAGCGCAGCCCAGGGGAGCACAGTGTCAGGGGGAGCACAGTCCAGGGGGAGCACAGTGTCAGAGGGAGCGCAGCCCAGGGGAGCACAGTGTCAGGGGGAGCACAGTCCAGGGGAGCACAGTGTCAGGGGAGCACAGTCCAGGGGAGCACAGTGTCAGAGGGAGCACAGTCCAGGGGAGCACAGTGTCAGGGGGAGCACAATCCAGGGGAGCACAGTCCAGGGGAGCACAGTGTCAGAGGGAGCGCAGCCCAGGGGAGCACAGTCCAGGGGAGCACAGTGTCAGGGGAGCACAGTGTCAGGGGGAGCACAGTGTCAGGGGGAGCACAGTCCAGGGGAGCACAGTGTCAGAGGGAGCACAGTCCAGGGGAGCACAGTGTCAGAGGGAGCACAGTGTCAGGGGAGCACAGTGTCAGGGGGAGCACAGTCCAGGGGAGCACAGTGTCAGAGGGAGCACAGTCCAGGGGAGCACAGTGTCAGGGGGAGCACAATCCAGGGGAGCACAGTCCAGGGGAGCACAGTGCCAGAGCCAGCACAGTCCAGGGGAGCACAGTGTCAGAGGGAGCACAGTCCAGGGGAGCACAGTGTCAGGGGGAGCACAATCCAGGGGAGCACAGTCCAGGGGAGCACAGTCCAGGGGAGCACAGTGCCAGAGCCAGCACAGCCCAGGGGAGCACAGTGTCAGAGGGAGCACAGTCCAGGGGGAGCAGTGTCACGGGAGCACAGTGTCAGAGGGAGCGCAGCCCAGGGGAGCACAGTGTCAGGGGGAGCACAGTCCAGGGGAGCACAGTGTCAGAGGGAGCACAGTCCAGGGGAGCACAGTGTCAGGGGGAGCACAATCCAGGGGAGCACAGTGCCAGAGCCAGCACAGCCCAGGGGAGCACAGTGTCAGAGGGAGCACAGTCCAGGGGAGCACAGTGTCAGGGGAGCACAGTGTCAGAGGGAGCGCAGCCCAGGGGAGCACAGTGTCAGGGGAGCACAGTGTCAGAGGGAGCGCAGCCCAGGGGAGCACAGTGTCAGGGGGAGCACAGTCCAGGGGAGCACAGTGTCAGAGGGAGCACAGTCCAGGGGAGCACAGTGTCAGGGGGAGCACAATCCAGGGGAGCACAGTGCCAGAGCCAGCACAGCCCAGGGGAGCACAGTGTCAGAGGGAGCACAGTCCAGGGGAGCACAGTGTCAGGGGGAGCACAATCCAGGGGAGCACAGTGCCAGAGCCAGCACAGCCCAGGGGAGCACAGTGTCGGAGGGAGCACAGTCCAGGGGGAGCAGTGTCACGGGAGCACAGTGTCAGAGGGAGCGCAGCCCAGGGGAGCACAGTGTCAGAGGGAGCGCAGCCCAGGGGAGCACAGTGTCAGAGGGAGCACAGCCCAGGGGAGCACAGTGTCAGAGGGAGCACAGCCCAGGGGAGCACAGTGTCAGAGGGAGCACAGCCCAGGGGAGCACAGTGTCAGAGGGAGCACAGCCCAGGGGAGCACAGTGTCAGAGGGAGCACAGTGCTCTATGTATCTCTATGTATGAGACTTTTGTGTTATATAAAAGTTTTGTTTGTTACAAACAATAAAAGGAGGAGGCGGCTCCATGCAGAGACACATTCATTACAGATGACATCTCATAGATAAGATGACCTCTGATTGGTGTACACAGTGTGACCCGGAAATGAGGGGGCGGTCCCTCCAAATCACTGGGGGGAAAAAATAACTTCATTCAAAACAACAAAACTTTATTATTTAATAAATCTGTACACATCGCAATAAAATATCAAGACCAAGAAAAATAAAACACAAATTAATATAATTTAAAAATGTATTAATTAATAATTATTATAAACCTTGCTGCCAACCAATAACATCTCTGAGAATGGCGATGGGATTTATGGGGGGGTGGTCACCAAATAAACGCATCCCATACACAAACCCTCCCTCAGTGCAGCCTGCTGCTCCCATAGGTCATCATAAGAGCAGATCGTCTCTGATCACCTCTATGGCCTTGGATCTATACGCTATAGAGTTTGCTTATTGGCTGCGTTTAATTGGTAACCAGTAGCGCCCCCTATATTTCACATCGACAAAAACCAGGCGGGAGTCCCGGGGTCGGGGGGTTTAGATCTTTTTCTTAGACACTGCCGAAAAATTTGTTCATTTTTGTTTCCCTTTCAATTCGTTTTTTAGCTTTTTTCGGAAATTTGGAAAACTAAATAATTCGAAAATTCGGAATTCGAAAATTCGAAAAATTTAGTAACTAAAAATTGTCACATTTCAGAATTCGTAATTTTCGGAAATCCGTAATTTCGGAATTCAAAATTTCAGAATTCGAAAATTCAAAATACGAAAATTTGAAGAAATTTAGAAACTCAAAACTTTTCGAATTCGGAAATTCGGAAATTTTCTAATTCTGAATTTTTACATTTCTGATTTTCGAATTTCTGATTTTCGAATTTTGAATTTTCAAATTTCGAATTTTCGAATTTCCCAAATCTTGAATTTTCACATTTACGAATTTCGAAATTTGAAAATTCGGAAATGTAACATTTCGGAATTAACGAATTAAAAAGATAAAAAACGAATTCAGGAACTAAACGAATTGCACAAGGTCTACTTTCTCTCATACACATTGGGGGATAGGGGGGGTGGAATATTTGACGCACAAATGTGACCAACGTGCGCACAGCTGTATTCTGAGTGATACGAATGTCTCCTGTGACTCTCTGCGCCATCTAGTGGCCATTATGTATTTATTGAGGGATTTAAAGAGAAATACTGTATTATGGTCACTAGATGGCGCCTAGTGATGGTTGAGGTGGGAGGTCCTCATGTAAGGAGGACATAGGAGTGAATGGAGGAGGAGGGGGGGTGTATGCAGACCTCGGGGGGGGGGGGTGGAGGTGGGGGGGGTATGCAGACCTCGGGGGGTCACAGTACCCCTCAGCTTTAGCCCTGAGTTATGACTTCTTCAAGATATGAGATTGCTGGTGTCGGTCGCCATCATTGTCCAGGTCCACCAATCCGATTGGTTGCAGCCTCACTCGCCTCCCACAGCTTCCTATTGAGAGGCGGATCCCGAGCGTTCTCCGAGGGAAGTTCAATCACACAGTCGCTGTTCACATACTGCCCAGTCAGACCTTCCGCCTCCTCCGATATCCCACAGAATATGGTGCTGGCCGCCCCCTCCTCCGCCGACTACCATGGGGGAGAAATAGGAGAGTGAGTGGGGGCATTATAGATCAGGATGAGGCGGGATGGGGAATGGAGGAGGGGAGACGGGACGGGGAATGGAGGAGATGAGACGGGACGGGGAATGGAGGAGATGAGACGGGACGGGGAATGGAGGAGATGAGACGGGACGGGGAATGGAGGAGATGAGATGGGACGGGGAATGGAGGAGGTGAGACGGGACGGGGGATGGAGGAGATGAGACGGGGAATGGAGGAGGGGAGATGGGAAGGGGAATGGAGGAGGTGAGATGGGACGGGGAATGGAGGAGATGAGACGGGACGGGGAATGGAGGAGGTGAGATGGGACGGGGAATGGAGGAGGTGAGATGGGACGGGGAATGGAGGAGATGAGACGGGACGGGGAATGGAGGAGATGAGACGGGACGGGGAATGGAGGAGGGGAGACGGGACGGGGAATGGAGGAGATGAGACGGGACGGGGAATGGAGGAGATGAGACGGGACGGGGAATGGAGGTGGGGAGATGGGACGGGGAATGGAGGAGGGGAGGCGGGACGGGGAACGGAGAGATGAGATGGGACGGGGAATGGAGGAGGTGAGACGGGACGGGGAATGGAGGAGATGAGACGGGACGGGGAATGGAGGTGGGGAGATGGGACGGGGAATGGAGGAGGGGAGGCGGGACGGGGAACGGAGAGATGAGATGGGACGGGGAATGGAGGAGATGAGACGGGACGGGGAATGGAGGAGATGAGACGGGATGGGGAATGGAGGAGATGAGACGGGATGGGGAATGGAGGAGGGGAGATGGGACGGGGAATGGAGGAGGTGAGATGGGACGGGGAATGGAGGAGGTGAGATGGGACGGGGAATGGAGGAGATGAGACGGGACGGGGAATGGAGGAGATGAGACGGGACGGGGAATGGAGGAGATGAGACGGGACGGGGAATGGAGGAGGGGAGACGGGACGGGGAATGGAGGAGATGAGACGGGACGGGGAATGGAGGAGATGAGACGGGACGGGGAATGGAGGTGGGGAGATGGGACGGGGAATGGAGGAGGGGAGGCGGGACGGGGAACGGAGAGATGAGATGGGACGGGGAATGGAGGAGGTGAGACGGGACGGGGAATGGAGGAGATGAGACGGGGAATGGAGGAGGGGAGATGGGAAGGGGAATGGAGGAGGTGAGATGGGACGGGGAATGGAGGAGATGAGACGGGACGGGGAATGGAGGAGGTGAGATGGGATGGGGAATGGAGGAGGGGAGATGGGACGGGGAATGGAGGAGGTGAGATGGGACGGGGAATGGAGGAGGTGAGATGGGACGGGGAATGGAGGAGATGAGACGGGACGGGGAATGGAGGAGATGAGACGGGACGGGGAATGGAGGAGATGAGACGGGACGGGGAATGGAGGAGGGGAGACGGGACGGGGAATGGAGGAGATGAGACGGGACGGGGAATGGAGGAGATGAGACGGGACGGGGAATGGAGGTGGGGAGATGGGACGGGGAATGGAGGAGGGGAGGCGGGACGGGGAACGGAGAGATGAGATGGGACGGGGAATGGAGGAGGTGAGACGGGACGGGGAATGGAGGAGATGAGACGGGGAATGGAGGAGGGGAGATGGGAAGGGGAATGGAGGAGGTGAGATGGGACGGGGAATGGAGGAGATGAGACGGGACGGGGAATGGAGGAGATGAGACGGGATGGGGAATGGAGGAGGTGAGACGGGACGGGGGATGGAGGAGGGGAGACGGGACGGGGAATGGAGGAGATGAGACGGGACGGGGAATGGAGGAGATGAGACGGGACGGGGAATGGAGGTGGGGAGATGGGACGGGGAATGGAGGAGGTGAGATGGGACGGGGAATGGAGGAGGTGAGATGGGACGGGGAATGGAGGAGATGAGACGGGACGGGGAATGGAGGAGATGAGACGGGATGGGGAATGGAGGAGGGGAGACGGGACGGGGAATGGAGGAGATGAGACGGGACGGGGAATGGAGGAGATGAGACGGGACGGGGAATGGAGGTGGGGAGATGGGACGGGGAATGGAGGAGGGGAGGCGGGACGGGGAACGGAGAGATGAGATGGGACGGGGAATGGAGGAGGTGAGACGGGACGGGGAATGGAGGAGATGAGACGGGACGGGGAATGGAGGAGATGAGACGGGACGGGGAATGGAGGAGATGAGACGGGACGGGGAATGGAGGAGGGGAGACGGGACGGGGAATGGAGGAGATGAGACGGGACGGGGAATGGAGGAGATGAGACGGGACGGGGAATGGAGGAGGGGAGGCGGGACGGGGAATGGAGGAGGGGAGGCGGGACGGGGAATGGAGGAGGGGAGGCGGGACGGGGAATGGAGGAGGTGAGACGGGACGGGGAATGGAGGAGATGAGACGGGACGGGGAATGGAGGAGGTGAGATGGGACGGGGAATGGAGGAGGTGAGACGGGACGGGGAATGGAGGAGGTGAGATGGGGCGGGGAATGGAGGAGGGGAGATGGGGCGGGGAATGGAGGAGACGGGACGGGGAATGGAGGAGGTGAGACGGGACGGGGAATGGAGGAGGTGAGATGGGAAGGGGAATGGAGGAGACGGGACGGGGAATGGAGGAGATGAGACGGGACGGGGAATGGCGGTGGGGAGATGGGACGGGGAATGGAGGAGGTGAGATGGGACGGGGAATGGAGGAGACGGGATAAGGAATGGAGGCGGGGAGATGGGATGGGGAATGGAGGTGGGGAGATGGGACGGGGAATGGAGGAGATGAGATGGGACGCGGAATGGAGGAGACGGGATGGGGAATGGAGGTGGGGAGATGGGATGGGGAATGGAGGAGGTGAGATGGGACGGGGAATGGAGGAGGTGAGATGGGACGGGGAATGGAGGAGGGGAGACGGGGAATGGAGGAGGGGAGACGGGACGGGGAATGGAGGAGGTGAGAGGGGACGGGGAATGGAGGAGGTGAGATGGGACGGGGAATGGAGGTGGGGAGATGGGACGGGGAATGGAGGAGGTGAGATGGGATGGGGAATGGAGGAGACGGGACGGGGAATGGAGGAGGTGAGACGGGACGGGGAATGGAGGAGGGGAGATGGGAAGGGGAATGGAGGAGGGGAGATGGGACGGGGAATGGAGGAGGGGAGATGGGACAGGGAATGGAGGAGGTGAGACGGGATGGGGAATGGAGGAGGGGAGATGGGACGGGGAATGGAGGAGGTGAGACGGGATGGGGAATGGAGGAGGGGAGATGGGATGGGGAATGGAGGAGGGGAGATGGGAAGGGGAATGGAGGAGGGGAGATGGGACGGGGAATGGAGGAGGTGAGACGGGACGGGGAATGGAGGGTCAAAACAACTAGAAAACGGAGTGGGTGGCTCCACCTACCTTGAAGAAGAAGAATCCGATGACGTTGAAGACGACTCGGATTATTAGGTTGTAGTGACGCATGGCCTCCGTCATCACAATGCCGGGACTCACGCTGGTCACCGTCACACCTGAAGTCACATCACATCGTCATTTATATTTATCGACATTTTGTATCAATATTGAATATTCTCTAAAATACTTTCCAAATTTGTGCCACAAGGAAGACTGTACAGATACATTTATTTGCTAATTCCCTCAAGCGTTCTCTAGAATTGTTCCTTATGCCCCCCCAACTCCATCTAGTGGTGATAATGTGAATCTTTTACCAGCACCCATAATAAAAGAACAATTCTTGTTGCCCAGATCACACAGAACCATGTAGAGTCTCTGGATGAATAATCGGAGTTCCGATTTAGAGTGGCCCCACATGTAGGAAGCCCCACCCTCCTTTAGGCTGATGGCAAACCAGCATCAGTCTAGTGTGTCCACTCAAGGTCACAAAACACGGTCGCTCAAGACCCCAGTTTGTGTCCATTCAAGGTCGCTGAAGGTTAAAGTCTGACCCTGAAGACCCCTCGTGTGTCCATTCAAGATTTCTGAAGGCCCAGGCCACTTAAGTTTCCTGAAGACCCCCAGTGTGTGTCCAGTCAAGATGGCTTAAGGTCCAGGTCACCAAAGCACCCCAGTGTGTGTCCATTCAAGATCACTGAAGATCAAGGTCACTGAAGGTCCCCAGTGTGTGTCCATTCAAAGTCATTGAAGGTCAAGGTCACTTGAGCTCCCTGAAGACCCCCAGTGTGTGTCCATTCAAGGTTGCTGTAAGTCAAGGTCACTCAAGACCCCAGTTTGTGTCCATTCAAGGTCGCTGAAGGACCAGGCCACTTAAGTTTCCTGAAGACCCCCAGTGTGTGTCCATTCAAGATTTCTGAAGGTCTAAGCCACTTAAGTTTCCTGAAGACCCCCAGTGAGTGTCCAGTCAAAGTACCTGAAGGTCCAGGTCACCAAAGCACCCCAGTGTGTGTCCACTCAAAATCACTGAAGATCAAGGTCACTGAAGGTCCCCAGTGTGTGTCCATTCAAGGTCGCTGAAGGTTAAAGTCACTTAAGGACCCTGAAGACCCCTTGTGCGTGTCCATTCAAGATTTCTGGAATGAGACCCTCCCATTAAAAAAATCACATCTTCCCAATTAGGAATCAGACCCCTCATATTCAGGAATTAGACCCCTCCCATTGAGAAATAAGACCCTCCTATTTAGTAATTGGATCTCCCCCTTCAGACCCTTCCATTGAGAAATCAGACATTCCCATTGAGAAATCAGACCCTCCTATTTAGGAATCAGATCCTCCCATTGAGGAATCAGACCCTCCCATTGAGAAATGAGACCCTCCCATTGAGAAATGAGACCCTCCCATTTAGGCATTAGACACTCCCATTTAGGAAATAGACTCCTCCTATTCAGAAATCAGACCCTCCATTGAGAAATTAAGATCCCTGAAGCCCCCCAGTGTGTGTCCAGTCAAAGTAGCTGAAGGTCCAGGTCACTGAAGCCCCCCAGTGTGTGTCCACTCAAGACCACTGAAGGTCAAGGTCATTAAAGCCTCTCCCCAGCGCGTGTCCACTCAAGACCACTGAAGGTCAAGGTCACGAAGGCCCCCCATTGTGTGTCTATTCAAAGTCATTGAAGGTCAAGGTCGCTTTAGCTCCCTGAAGACCCCCAGTGTGTGTCCACTCAAGATGGCTTAAGGTCCAAGTGACTTAAGGTCCCTGAAGTCTGTGTCCATTCAAGGTAGCTAAATGTCAAGGTCGCTGAACACCCCCAGTGTGTGTCTAGTCAAAGTCATTGAAGTTCAAGGTCGCTTGAGGACCCTGGAGACCCCCAGTGTGTGTCCACTCAAGATCATTTAAAAGTGACTTAAGGTCCCTGAAGACCCCCAATCTGTATCCACTCAAGGTAGCTAAATGTCAAGGTCGCTAAAGACCCCCAGTGTGTATCCATTCAACGTCGTTGAAGGTCAAGCTCCGTTAAGGTCCCTGAAGACCTCCAGTGTGTGTCCATTCAAGATCACTGAATGTCCAGGCCACTTAAAATCCCTGAAGACCCCCAATGTGTGTCCAGTCAAGGTCGGTGAAGGTCTCTGAAGACTTCCCTAGATTTTTTTAAGCTTTTTTGTACGAATTCTATTTTCAATAAAAAAAATGTTTAACGTCCCGACATTTAGCAGTGAAACCAGTGACCAGGAAAGTAATTGTTTCTTTATAAGTGCCCCTCGTGGTCACCAGCCTGGCCCAGGGGGGGGGCGTCACTCACCGGTGGTCTTCAGCCTCTCAGCCAGCTCTCTGGCACTGATGACGTTCATGAGTTTGGTGCAGTTGTAGGTTTCGTGAATTTTCTGTTTCTCCAGGTTCTTCCCGTACAGGTTGCTGGTGTCTATGTAGCCCTGCTTATGCATTAAGGAAGCCAGGAAGACGACGCGGCTGGGTGCCGAACGTTTCAGGAGATCTGCAGGGGAGGGCCGAATACGGACAGTTATACGTCACGCCCCTGAACTCTCATCGTCCCAAATATATCCCATATACATCGAGACCAGACCTTCCCAACCAAGACCCTCTCATTGAGAAATCAGACCCTCTCTTTTAGAAATCAGACCCTCCCATTTAGGAATCAGACCCTCCCATTTAAGAATATGACCCTCCCATTTAAGTATATGGCCCTCCCATAGAAAAGTCAGACCCTCCCATTTAGGAATCAGACTTTCCCATTTAGGAATTTGACCCTCCCATTAAGAAAAAAGACCCTCCAATTAAAAAATCAGATCCTCCCATTTAGGAATCTGACTCTGCCATTGAGAGATCCGACCCTCCCATTTAGAAATTAGACCCTCCCGATGAGAAGTGAGAAACTCCCATTTAGGAATGAGACCCTCCCATTGAGAAATCACACCCTCCCATTTAGGAATGAGACCCTCCCATTAAAAAATCACGTCCTCCCAATTAGGAATCAGACCCCTCATATTCAGGAATTAGACCCCTCCCATTGAGAAATAAGACCCTCCCATTTAGGAATTGGATCTCCCCCTTCAGACCCTTCCATTGAGAAATCAGACATTCCCATTGAGAAATCAGACCCTCCTATTTAGGAATCAGATCCTCCCATTGAGAAATCAGACCCTCCCATTAAGTAATCAGATCCTCACATTGAGGAATCAGACCCTCCCATTGAGAAATGTGACCCTCCCATTGAGGAATCAGACCCTCCTATTGAGAAATGAGACCCCCACATTGAGGAATCAGACCCTCCTATTGAGAAATGCGACCCTCCCATTGAGGAATCAGACCCTCCTATTGAGAAATGTGACCCTCCCATTGAGGAATCAGACCCTCCCATTGAGAAATCAGACCCACCATATAGGAATCAGACCCTCCATTGAGAAATGAGACCGTCCCATTGAGAAATGAGACCCTCCCATTGAGAAATGAGACCCTCCCATTGAGGAATCAGACCCTCCCATTGAGGAATCAGACCCTCCTATTGAGAAATCAGACCCTCCCATTGAGAAATCAGACCCTCCCATTGAGAAATCAGGTCCTCCATATAGGAATCAGACCCTCCATTGATAAATGAGACCCTCCCATTGAGAAATCAGACCCTCCCATTGAGAAATCAGACCCTCCATTCAGGAATCAGACCCTCCCATTGAGAAATGACACCCTCCCATTTAGGAAGTAGACTCCTTTCTATTGAGAAATCAGACACTCCCATTGAGAAATCACACCCTCCCATTTAGGAATGAGACCCTCCCATTGAGAAATCACACCCTCCCATTTAGGAATGAGACCCTCCCATTAAAAAATCACGTCCTCCCAATTAGGAATCAGACCCCTCATATTCAGGAGTTAGACCCCTCCCATTGAGAAATAAGACCCTCCCATTTAGGAATTGGATCTCCCCCTTCAGACCCTTCCATTGAGAAATCAGACATTCCCATTGAGAAATCAGACCCTCCTATTTAGGAATCAGATCCTCCCATTGAGAAATCAGACCCTCCCATTAAGTAATCAGATCCTCACATTGAGGAATCAGACCCTCCCATTGAGAAATGTGACCCTCCCATTGAGGAATCAGACCCTCCTATTGAGAAATGAGACCCCCACATTGAGGAATCAGACCCTCCTATTGAGAAATGAAACCCTCCCATTGAGGAATCAGACCCTCCCATTGAGAAATCAGACCCTCCATATAGGAATCAGACCCTCCATTGAGAAATGAGACCGTCCCATTGAGAAATGAGACCCTCCCATTGAGAAATGAGACCCTCCCATTGAGGAATCAGACCCTCCCATTGAGGAATCAGACCCTCCTATTGAGAAATCAGACCCTCCCATTGAGAAATCAGACCCTCCCATTGAGAAATCAGGTCCTCCATATAGGAATCAGACCCTCCATTGATAAATGAGACCTCCCATTGAGAAATCAGACCCTCCCATTGAGAAATCAGACCCTCCATTCAGGAATCAGACCCTCCCATTGAGAAATGACACCCTCCCATTTAGGAAGTAGACTCCTTTCTATTGAGAAATCAGACACTCCCATTGAGAAATCACACCCTCCCATTTAGGAATGAGACCCTCCCATTGAGAAATCACACCCTCCCATTTAGGAATGAGACCCTCCCATTAAAAAATCACGTCCTCCCAATTAGGAATCAGACCCCTCATATTCAGGAGTTAGACCCCTCCCATTGAGAAATAAGACCCTCCCATTTAGGAATTGGATCTCCCCCTTCAGACCCTTCCATTGAGAAATCAGACATTCCCATTGAGAAATCAGACCCTCCTATTTAGGAATCAGATCCTCCCATTGAGAAATCAGACCCTCCCATTAAGTAATCAGATCCTCACATTGAGGAATCAGACCCTCCCATTGAGAAATGTGACCCTCCCATTGAGGAATCAGACCCTCCTATTGAGAAATGAGACCCCCACATTGAGGAATCAGACCCTCCTATTGAGAAATGCGACCCTCCCATTGAGGAATCAGACCCTCCTATTGAGAAATGAGACCCTCCCATTGAGGAATCAGACCCTCCCATTGAGAAATCAGACCCTCCATATAGGAATCAGACCCTCCATTGAGAAATGAGACCGTCCCATTGAGAAATGAGACCCTCCCATTGAGAAATGAGACCCTCCCATTGAGGAATCAGACCCTCCCATTGAGGAATCAGACCCTCCTATTGAGAAATCAGACCCTCCCATTGAGAAATCAGACCCTCCCATTGAGAAATCAGGTCCTCCATATAGGAATCAGACCCTCCATTGATAAATGAGACCCTCCCATTGAGAAATCAGACCCTCCCATTGAGAAATCAGACCCTCCATTCAGGAATCAGACACTCCCATTGAGAAATCACACCCTCCCATTTAGGAATGAGACCCTCCCATTAAAAAATCACGTCCTCCCAATTAGGAATCAGACCCCTCATATTCAGGAATTAGACCCCTCCCATTGAGAAATAAGACCCTCCCATTTAGGAATTGGATCTCCCCCTTCAGACCCTTCCATTGAGAAATCAGACATTCCTATTTAGGAATCAGATACTCCCATTGAGAAATCAGATCCTCCCATTGAGAAATCAGACCCTCCCATTGAGAAATGTGACCCTCCCATTGAGGAATCAGACCCTCCTATTGAGAAATGAGACCCCCACATTGAGGAATCAGACCCTCTTATTGAGAAATGAGACCCTCCCATTGAGGAATCAGACCCTCCTATTGAGGAATCAGACCCTCCCATTGAGGAATCAGACCCTCCCATTGAGAAATCAGACCCTCCCATTGAAGAATCAGACCCTCCTATTGAGAAATCAGACCCTCCATATAGGAATCAGACCCTCCATTGAGAAATGAGACCCTCCCATTGAGAAATCAGACCCTCCCATTGAGAAATCAGGTCCTCCATATAGGAATCAGACCCTCCATTGATAAATGAGACCCTCCCATTGAGAAATCAGACCCTCCCATTGAGAAATCAGACCCTCCATTCAGGAATAAGACCCTCCCATTGAGAAATGACACCCTCCCATTTAGGAAGTAGACTCCTTTCTATTGAGAAATCAGACACTCCCATTGAGAAATCACACCCTCCCATTTAGGAATGAGACCCTCCCATTAAAAAATCACGTCCTCCCAATTAGGAATCAGACCCTCATATTCAGGAATTAGACCCCTCCCATTGAGAAATAAGACCCTCCCATTTAGGAATTGGATCTCCCCCTTCAGACCCTTCCATTGAGAAATCAGACATTCCTATTTAGGAATCAGATACTCCCATTGAGAAATCAGATCCTCCCATTGAGAAATCAGACCCTCCCATTGAGAAATGTGACCCTCCCATTGAGGAATCAGACCCTCCTATTGAGAAATGAGACCCCCACATTGAGGAATCAGACCCTCCTATTGAGAAATGAGACCCTCCCATTGAGGAATCAGACCCTCCTATTGAGGAATCAGACCCTCCCATTGAGGAATCAGACCCTCCCATTGAGAAATCAGACCCTCCCATTGAAGAATCAGACCCTCCTATTGAGAAATCAGACCCTCCATATAGGAATCAGACCCTAAATTGAGAAATGAGACCCTCCCATTGAGAAATGAGACCCTCCCATTGAGGAATATGACCCTCCATTGAGAAATGAGACCCTCCCATTGAGAAATGAGACCCTCCCATTGAGAAATCAGACCCTCCCATTGAGAAATCAGACCCTCCATTCCGGAATCAGACCCTCCATTCCGGAATCAGACCCTCCCATTGAGAAATGACACCCTCCCATTTAGGAATTCAACCCTCCCATTAAGGAAGTAGACTCCTTTATATTGAGAAATCAGACACTCCCATTGAGAAATGAGACCCTTCCATTGAGGAATCAGACCCTTCCATTGAGAAATGAGACCTTCCCATTGAGAAATGAGACCCTTCCATTGAGAAATCAGACCCTCCCATTGAGAAATGAGACCCTCCCATTGAGAAATCAGACCCTCCCATTGAGAAATCAGACCCACCCATTGAGAAATCAGACCCACCCTTTGAGAAATCAGACCCTCCTATTGAGAAATCAGACCCTCCCATTGAGAAATCAGACCCTCCCATTGAGAAATCAGACCCTCCATTGAGAAATGAGACCCTCCCATTGAGAAATCAGACCCTGCCATTCAGGAATCAGACCCTCCATTGAGGAATCAGACCCTCCCATTCAGGAATCAGACCCTCCCATTGAGAAATGACACCCTCCCATTTAGGAATTCAACCCTCCCATTAAGGAAGTAGACTCCTTTCTATTGAGAAATCAGCCACTCCCATTGAGGAATCAGACCCTTCCATTGAGAAATGAGACCTTCCCATTGAGAAATGAGACCCTCCCATTGAGAAATCAGACCCTCCCATTGAGAAATCAGACCCCCCCATTGAGAAATCAGACCCTCCCATTGAGAAATCAGACCCCCCCATTGAGAAATCAGACCCTCCTATTTAGAAATGAGACCCTCCCATTGAGAAATCAGACCCCCCCACCATTAAGAAATCAGACCCTCCATTCAGGAATCAGACCCTCCCATTGAGAAATGACACCCTCCCATTTAGGAATTTAACCCTCCCATTAAGGAAGTAGACTCCTCCTATTGAGAAATCAGACCCACCCATTGAGAAATCAGACCCAACCATTGAGAAATCAGACCCACCCATTGAGAAATCAGACCCAACCATTGAGAAATCAGACCCTCCCATTGAGAAATCAGACCCAACCATTGAGAAATCAGACCCTCCTATTTAGAAATGAGACCCTCCCATTGAGAAATCAGACCCTCCCATTGAGAAATCAGACCCCCCATTGAGAAATCAGACCCTCCCATTGATAAATCAGACCCCCCCATTGAGAAATCAGACCCCCCCCCATTGAGAAATCAGACCCTCCCATTGAGAAATCAGACCCCCCCATTGAGAAATCAGACCCTCCCATTGAGAAATCAGACCCCCCCCCATTGAGAAATCAGACCCCCCATTGAGAAATCAGACCCTCCCATTGAGAACTCAGACAGTCCTATTTAGAAATAAGACCCTCCCATTCCCATTGGGGAAGCCCGCTGACAGCTGATGACTTATTCGTTATTAAGGATGCCACTTCCCGAGCCACTCCTTTACAACCGGCAGCGCCTCAGTGTGCGCTCGGCGGGCGAACAACCTGCTCGTCCCGAACGCTTCACCCATCTCTAGTCATCAGTCTGCTGTAGGCAGGAGAAAGAATTTTCTCAGTCTCCTCCCCCCCCCCCCAGTGACTTTGCCTAGGCTAAGATGATGTCATAAGTCTACTCTAGGCAGGAGGAAGTATTTCCTCAGTCCCCTCTCCCCCCCAGTGATCAGACTGCGATATTGTAACTTTGCCTAGTCTGGGGTGATGTCATCAGTCTGCTGCAGGCAGAAGGAAGCATTTCCTCAGTCTATCCTCCCCCAGTGACTTTGCCTAGGCTGAGATGATGTCATGATCAGTCGGCTGCAGGCAGAAGGAAGCATTGCCTCAGTCTCCTCTCTCCCAGTCATCAGACTGGACGCTGGCCGCACAGAGGAGGCACGTAGGGGGGATGGCAGGACTTACCCACAAGCAGGTTGGTGAGCAGGAAAGGGCCCAGGTGGTTGGTGGCATAGGTGACCTCCAGTCCCTCCGATGTTACTGCGTGCGGCATTCCTGGAAGAGAACATCAATCTCTTAATGAAAAATCATAGACGACTCCAAGCAGAATTCTCACTACACCGGCCAGAGATGTGCGTTTTACTCTCCATCGCCCCCTTCAGTTACCAGGCATTCCCGCAACATAGGGGCAGTCTATGGAAGACCCACCCAGTGAGAGGCTCTAAATTCAGGCTGCATGCACCCCGTTCATTCTGAGCTCACCCCTCCTCCAGGACATGCTCTGTAGCTTCCTAAGGACCTCCTGCACTGGAGGTGTGAGCCTGATTGGCAGGAAGGGCCAGATTCACAAAGAGATACGACGGTGTATCTCCTGATACGCCGTCGTATCTCTGACTTAGGCCCGTCGTATCTATGCGCCTGATTCATGGGGCCAGATTCACGTAGTGCAGCGGATCTATAGATCTGCTCGATCTACGTGATTTAAGATCCGCTCCCGCAAGTTTAGGAGGCAAGTGGCTAATTCACAAACCACTTACCTCCAAACTTGCGACGGCGGATCCTAAATCCCCCCGGCGGAATTCAAATTCCGCGGCTAGGGGGAGTGTACTATTTAAATCAGGCGCGTTCCCGCGCCGATTTAAATGCGCAGGCGCCGTCCGGGGAATTTCCCGGCGTGCATTGCTCCCACTGACGTCGCTAGGACGTCAGTGGTTGCGACGTGAGCGGGACTTGCGACTGGCGTGTTCGTGAATCGGCGTACGCAAACGACGTAGGAAAATTCAAATTCGACGCGGGAACGCCGGCTATACTTAACATTGGCTGCGCCTGATAAAAGAAGGGGTAAGTATACGACGGGAAAGCCGCTACGGAAACGTCGTAAGAACACTGCGTCGGGTCCGCGTACGTTCGTGAATTTGCGTATCTCGCTGATTTACATATTATTCAAGGTAAATCAGCGGGAACGCCCCCGGCGCCATTTTTAAATTGAAAATAAGATCCGACGGTGTAACACATTGTAACACTGTCAGATCTAGCCCTATCTATGCGTATCTGATTCTATGAACCAGGCGCATAGATAGGACCAGTGTAAGTCAGAGATACGATGGGGGATCTGTAGATAATACACCGGAGTATCTCTGAGTGCGGTCGGTCGTATCTATGCGCCTGGTTTATAGAATCAGTTACGCATAGATAGGGCTAAGATCCGACCGGTGTAACTGTGTTACACCGTCGGATCTTACCTGCAATTAAAAAATGGCCGCGGGGGGCGTTCTCGCTGATTTACACTGAGTAATATGTAAATCAGCGAGATATACGCCAATTCACGAACGTACGCGGACCCGACGCAGTGTTGTTACGACGTTTCCGTAGCGGCTTTCCCGGCGTATACTTACCCCTGCTTCTATGAGGCGCAGCCAATGTTAAGTATAGCCGGCGTTCCCGTGTCGATTTTGAATTTTTTTTACGTCGTTTGCGTAAGTCGTTCTCGAATACGCACGGACGTCGTTTACGTAAGCGTCGAAAACCACTGACGTCCTAGCGACGTCAGTGGGAGCAATGCACGCCCGGGAGATTTCGCGGACGGCGCATGCGCATTTAAATCGGCGCGGGAACGCGCCTGATTTAAATAGTACACTCCCCCTAGCCGCGGAATTTGAATTCCGCCGGGGGTTTTACGATCCGCCGCCGCAAGTTTGGAGGTAAGTGGTTTGTGAATTAGCCACTTGCCTCTCAAACTTGCGGCGGCGGATCTTAAATCACCATAGATCACGCCGATCTAAAGATCCGCTGATCTATGTGAATCTAGCCCGAAGTGTTTCCAATGACAGCCCCGGGGGGACTGATCATGTGATCATTGTAATAGTAGACCCTCCCACTGAGCTCTCATATTGGAGGATTCCAGTTGAATGGTATGACCCACCTCTGTTTCTACCGACGCCAATAGGGGTCTACACTACGAGGTCCGGCATGAAGCCCCCCAACATACTGCCTTAAAGTGGAACTCTAGCCCAAACCAGACTAAGGAAATGTCTACATTGGAAGGGTGACACCCCCCGCCCCCCGCGGGGTCACCGCGCCGTATATCCGTACCTGACGCTCCGGCGTTATTCACCAGGATGTCCAGCCTCGTCTCGTTGCGCAGTATGCGGTCAGCGAAGGCCCGGACGGAGGACATGCTGCTGGTGTCCAGGATCTCCAGGACCACATTCCGGTTCCCCGTCTCCCTCTGGATCTCTTCCAGAGCCTTCTGACCGCGTTCCCGACTGCGACACGCCAAGACGACCCGACCGTTCCTCCGGGCAAAGTCCAACGCTACGGACTTCCCAATGCCTGAAAACCAATGCAGAGAGTTATTACTGACACTGGGGGGATGGGGGCACCATGTACAGGACACTGGGGGGATGGGGGCACCATGTACAGGACACTGGGGGGATGGGGGCACCATGTACAGGACACTGGGGGGATGGGGGCACCATGTACAGGACACTGGGGGGATGGGGGCACCGTGTACAGGACACTGGGGGATGGGGGCACCGTGTACAGGACACTGGGGGGATGGGGGCACCATGTACAGGACACTGGGGGGATGGGGGCACCATGTACAGGACACTGGGGGGATGGGGGCACCATGTACAGGACACTGGGGGGATGGGGGCACCATGTACAGGACACTGGGGGGATGGGGGCACCGTGTACAGGACACTGGGGGGATGGGGGCACCGTGTACAGGACACTGGGGGGATGGGGGCACCATGTACAGGACACTGGGGGGATGGGGGCACCATGTACAGGACACTGGGGGATGGGGGCACCATGTACAGGACACTGGGGGGATGGGGGCACTGTGTACAGGACACTGGGGGGATGGGGGCACCATGTACAGGACACTGGGGGGATGGGGGCACCATGTACAGGACACTGGGGGGATGGGGGCACCATGAACAGGACACTGGGGGGATGGGGGCACCGTGTACAGGACACTGGGGGGATGGGGGCACCGTGTACAGGACACTGGGGGGATGGGGGCACCATGTACAGGACACTGGGGGGATGGGGGCACCATGTACTGGACACTGGGGGGATGGGGGCACCATGTACTGGACACTGGGGGGATGGGGGCACCGTGTACAGGACACTGGGGGGATGGGGGCACCATGTACTGGACACTGGGGGGATGGGGGCACCATGTACTGGACACAGGGGGGATGGGGGCACCGTGTACAGGAGACTGGGGGGATGGGGGCACCATGTACTGGACACTGGGGGGGATGGTGGCACCATGTACAGGACACTGGGGGGGATGGTGGCACCATGTACAGGACACTGGGGGGGATGGTGGCACCATGTACAGGACACTGGGGGGGATGGGGGCACCATGTACAGGACACTGGGGGGGATGGGGGCACCATGTACAGGACACTGGGGGGGATGGTGGCACCATGTACAGGACACTGGGGGGATGGGGGCACCGTGTACTGGACACTGGGGGGATGGGGGCACCGTGTACAGGACACTGGGGGGATGGGGGCATCATGTACAGGACACTGGGGGGGTGGTGGCACCATGTACAGGACACTGGGGGGATGGGGGCACCGTGTACAGGACACTGGGGGGATGGGGGCACCATGTACAGGACACTGGGGGGGGTGGGCACCGTGTACAGGACACTGGGGGGATGGGGGCACCGTGTACAGGACACTGGGGGGATGGGGGCACCGTGTACAGGACACTGGGGGGATGGGGGGCATCGCGTACAGGACACTGGGGGGGGGGTGGGCACCATGTACTGGACACTGGGGGGGGGGGGTACCATGTACTGGACACTGGGGGGGGGGGTACCATGTACTGGACACTGGGGGGATGGGGGCACCATGTACTGGACACTGGGGGGGGGTGGGCACCATGTACAGGACACTGGGGGGATGGGGGCACCGTGTACTGGACACTGTGGGGATGGGGGCATCGTGTACTGGACACTGTGGGGATGGGGGCATCGCGTACAGGACACTGGGGGGATGGGGGCACGTGTACAGGACACTGGGGGGGGGGGGTCACCATGTACTGGACACTGGGGGGATGGGGGCACCATGTACTGGACACTGTGGGGATGGGGGCATCGCGTACAGGACACTGGGGGGATGGGGGCACGTGTACAGGACACTGGGGGGATGGGGGCACGTGTACAGGACACTGGGGGGGGGGTACCATGTACAGGACACTGGGGGAATGGGGCACCGTGTACAGGACACTGGGGGGGGGGGGGCACCATGTACTGGACACTGGGGGGGGGGGTACCATGTACAGGACACTGGGGGAATGGGGCACCGTGTACTGGACACTGGGGGGATGGGGGCACCGTGTACAGGACACTGGGGGGATGGGGGCACCGTGTACAGGACACTGGGGGGATGGGGGCACCATGTACAGGACACTGGGGGGGGGCACCATGTACAGGACACTGGGGGGATGGGGGCACCATGTACAGGACACTGGGGGGATGGGGGCATCGCGTACAGGACACTGGGGGGATGGGGGCATCGTGTACTGGACACTGGGGGGATGGGGGCACTGTGTACTGGACACTGGGGGGATGGGGGCACCATGTACAGGACACTGGGGGGGGGGCACCATGTACAGGACACTGGGGGGATGGGGGCACCATGTACAGGACACTGGGGGGATGGGGGCACTGTGTACAGGACACTGGGGGGAGGGGGGCTTTGATATAAAGTGGAATATTGTGGACTGGTGTAAAGGGAAACTCTGTGTATGGGGTTCTCTACTCACCAGAGCCTCCCACTTACATCAGAGCCCACAGAGCACCCCGAACTCTGCGGATCCAGATCCAAAGGGGGGGAAACTCTGCAGATCCAAAGGTGGGGGGGGACTCTGCAGATCCAGATCCAAAGGGGGGAGAACTCTGCGGATCCAGATCCAAAGGGGAGGAAACTCTGCGGATCCAGTTTCAAAGGGGAGGAAACTCTGCGGATCCAGTTTCAAAGGGGAGGAAACTCTGCGGATCCAGTTTCAAAGGGGGGGGAACTCTGCGGATCCAGTTTCAAAGGGGGGGGAACTCTGCGGATCCAGTTTCAAAGGGGGGGGAACTCTGCGGATCCAGTTTCAAAGGGGAGGAAACTCTGCGGATCCAAAGGGGGGTAAATCTGCAAATCCAGATCCAAAGGATCCCGACGTGCATTGCGGCAAATGACGTCGCAAGGACGTCATTTGCTTCAAAGTGAACGTGAATGGCGTCCAGCGCCATTCACGATTCACTTACGCAAACGACGTAAAGTTCAAATTTCGCGACGCGGGAACGACGGGTATCCTTTAGCATTGGCTGCCCCTGCTAACAGCAGGGGCAGCCTTACGCAGAAAACCGCCGTACGTAGGGCTCGCGCAACGTTGTGAATCGGCGTTAGTATGCAATTTGCATACTCTACGCTGACCACTACGGGAACGCCACCTAGCGGCCATCGCAAGAATGCAGCCTACGATACGATGGCATAAGAGCCTAATGCCGCGCAGATATTAGGCTGCAGTCAGAGTAACGAGGTTCCTGAATCAGGAGCATTCGTTACGCCGGCGCAAGTAAGCAATTGCGCTGCGTAACTATGGTTAGACGGGCGCAATTGCTCTCTGAATCCGGGCCCATGTGCGTGTAAAGGCAGGCGTCCCAATACTTTTGGTAATATAGTGTATATATATATATATGTGTTGTGTGAGGTGTCATTGACCTTCGGAGCAGCGGCTCCTGGCGCACACTCAGCAGTTTGTTATCTCTCGGCGGCCATGAACTTTGTGTGTCGGGGGGGCGGGGTTATCTCCTGACGCCGGCCTCTCGTATCACCACGGGCACTATACACGGGGAGGGTGGGAATTCCTGGAAGTCAGTTCCGCTCCTCCAGGAATTAACTCAACTTTTCCCAACTGGAAAATCCTGTGTGTCCTGCGCCACTGCTGATGGCGGCGCTACACGGAATCTTGTTATTTGTCGCAATGAAATTACAACTGGTAACACAATGATAATATATATACAAATAAAATGCTGCGCTGTGTAGTAGAAGTGCGGTGTGCGCAGTGACGGAATGCTGCGTCGTGTAGGAGAAGTGCGGTGTGCGCAGTGACGGAATGCTGCGTCGTGTAGGAGACGTGCGGTGTGCGCAGTGACGGAATGCGGTGTCGTGTAGTAGAAGTGCGGTGTGCGCAGTGACGGAATGCTGCGTCGTGTAGTAGAAGTGCGGTGTGCGCAGTGACGGAATGCTGCGTCGTGTAGGAGATGTGCGGTGTGCGCAGTGACGGAATGCTGCGTCGTGTAGGAGATGTGCGGTGTGCGCAGTGACAGAATGCTGCGTCGTGTAGTAGAAGTGCGGTGTGCACAGTGACGGAATGCTGCGTCGTGTAGTAGAAGTGCGGTGTGCACAGTGACGGAATGCGGCGTTGTGTAGTAGAAGTGCGGTGTGCGCAGTGACGGAATGCGGCGTTGTGTAGTAGAAGTGCGGTGTGCGCAGTGATGGAAGGCTGCGTCGTGTAGTAGAAGTGCGGTGTGCGCAGTGACGGAATGCTGCGTCGTGTAGGAGAAGTGCGGTGTGCGCAGTGATGGAAGGCTGCGTCGTGTAGGAGACATGCGGTGTGCGCAGTGACGGAATGCTGCGTCGTGTAGGAGATGTGCGGTGTGCGCAGTGACGGAATGCTGCGTCGTGTAGGAGACGTGCGGTGTGCGCAGTGACAGAATGCTGCGTCGTATAGTAGAAGTGCGGTGTGCGCAGTGACGGAATGCTGCGTCGTATAGGAGACGTGCGGTGTGCGCAGTGACGGAATGTTGCGTCGTGTAGTAGAAGTGCGGTGTGCGCAGTGACGGAATGCTGCGTCGTGTAGGAGACGTGCGGTGTGTGCAGTGACGGAATGCTGCGTCGCGTTGGAGACGTGCGGTGTGCGCAGTGACGGAATGCTGCGTCGTGTAGTAGAAGTGCGGTGTGCGCAGTGACAGAATGCTGCGCTGTGTAGTAGAAGTGCGGTGTGCGCAGTGACGGAATGCTGCGTCGTGTAGTAGAAGTGCGGTGTGTGCAGTGACGGAATGCTGCGTCGCGTTGGAGACGTGCGGTGTGCGCAGTGACGGAATGCTGCGTCGTGTAGTAGAAGTGCGGTGTGCGCAGTGACGGAATGCTGCGTGGTGTAGAAGTGCGGTGTGCGCAGTGACAGAATGCTGCGTCGTGTAGTAGAAGTGCGGTGTGCGCAGTGACAGAATGCTGCGTCGTGTAGTAGAAGTGCGGTGTGCGCAGTGACGGAATGCTGCGTCGTGTAGTAGAAGTGCGGTGTGCGCAGTGACGGAATGCTGCGTCGTGTAGTAGAAGTGCGGTGTGCGCAGTGACGGAATGCTGCGTCGTGTAGTAGAAGTGCGGTGTGCGCAGTGATGGAATGCTGCGTTGTATAGGAGATGTGCGGTGTGCGCAGTGACGGAATGCTGCGTTGTATAGGAGATGTGCGGTGTGCGCAGTGACGGAATGCTGCGTCGTGTAGGAGACGTGCGGTGTGTGCAGTGACGGAATGCTGCGTCGTGTAGGAGACGTGCGGTGTGCGCAGTGACGGAATGCTGCGTCGTGTAGTAGAAGTGCGGTGTGTGCAGTGACGGAATGCTGCGTCGTGTAGTAGAAGTGCGGTGTGCGCAGTGACGGAATGCTGCGTCGTGTAGTAGAAGTGCGGTGTGCGCAGTGACGGAATGCTGCGTCGCGTTGGAGACGTGCGGTGTGCGCAGTGACGGAATGCTGCGTCGTGTAGTAGAAGTGCGGTGTGTGCAGTGACGGAATGCTGCGTCGTGTAGTAGAAGTGCGGTGTGTGCAGTGACGGAATGCTGCGTCGTGTAGGAGACGTGCGGTGTGCGCAGTGACGGAATGCTGCGTGGTGTAGAAGTGCGGTGTGCGCAGTGACAGAATGCTGCGTCGTGTAGTAGAAGTGCGGTGTGCGCAGTGACGGAATGCTGCGTCGTGTAGGAGACGTGCGGTGTGCGCAGTGACGGAATGCTGCGTCGTGTAGTAGAAGTGCGGTGTGCGCAGTGATGGAATGCTGCGTTGTATAGGAGATGTGCGGTGTGCGCAGTGACGGAATGCTGCGTTGTATAGGAGATGTGCGGTGTGCGCAGTGACGGAATGCTGCGACGCGTTGGAGAAGTGCGGTGTGCGCAGTGACGGAATGCTGCGTCGTGTAGTAGAAGTGCGGTGTGCGCAGTGACAGAATGCTGCGTCGTGTAGTAGAAGTGCGGTGTGCGCAGTGACGGAATGCTGCGTCGTATAGGAGACGTGCGGTGTGTGCAGTGACGGAATGCTGCGTCGTGTAGGAGACGTGCGGTGTGCGCAGTGACGGAATGCTGCGTCGTGTAGTAGAAGTGCGGTGTGTGCAGTGACGGAATGCTGCGTCGTGTAGTAGAAGTGCGGTGTGCGCAGTGACGGAATGCTGCGTCGTGTAGTAGAAGGGCGGTGTGGGCAGTGACGGAATGCTGCGTGGTGTTGGAGACGTGCGGTGTGCGCAGTGACGGAATGCTGCGTCGTGTAGTAGAAGTGCGGTGTGCGCAGTGACGGAATGCTGCGTGGTGTAGAAGTGCGGTGTGCGCAGTGACAGAATGCTGCGTCGTGTAGTAGAAGTGCGGTGTGCGCAGTGACGGAATGCTGCGTCGTGTAGTAGAAGTGCGGTGTGCGCAGTGACGGAATGCTGCGTCGTATAGTAGAAGTGCGGTGTGCGCAGTGACGGAATGCTGCGTCGTGTAGTAGAAGTGCGGTGTGTGCAGTGACGGAATGCTGCGTCGCGTTGGAGACGTGCGGTGTGCGCAGTGACGGAATGCTGCGTCGTGTAGTAGAAGTGCGGTGTGCGCAGTGACGGAATGCTGCGTGGTGTAGAAGTGCGGTGTGCGCAGTGACAGAATGCTGCGTCGTGTAGTAGAAGTGCGGTGTGCGCAGTGACGGAATGCTGCGTCGTGTAGTAGAAGTGCGGTGTGCGCAGTGACGGAATGCTGCGTCGTATAGTAGAAGTGCGGTGTGCGCAGTGACGGAATGCTGCGTCGTGTAGTAGAAGTGCGGTGTGCGCAGTGATGGAATGCTGCGTTGTATAGGAGATGTGCGGTGTGCGCAGTGACGGAATGCTGCGTTGTATAGGAGATGTGCGGTGTGCGCAGTGACGGAATGCTGCGTCGTATAGGAGACGTGCGGTGTGTGCAGTGACGGAATGCTGCGTCGTGTAGGAGACGTGCGGTGTGCGCAGTGACGGAATGCTGCGTCGTGTAGTAGAAGTGCGGTGTGTGCAGTGACGGAATGCTGCGTCGTGTAGTAGAAGTGCGGTGTGAGCAGTGACGGAATGCTGCGTGGTGTAGAAGTGCGGTGTGCGCAGTGACGGAATGCGGCGTCGTGTAGTAGAAGTGCGGTGTGCGCAGTGACAGAATGCTGCGTCGTGTAGTAGAAGTGCGGTGTGCGCAGTGACAGAATGCTGCGTCGTGTAGTAGAAGTGCGGTGTGCGCAGTGACGGAATGCTGCGTCGTATAGTAGAAGTGCGGTGTGCGCAGTGACGGAATGCTGCGTCGTGTAGTAGAAGTGCGGTGTGCGCAGTGACAGAATGCGGCGTCGTGTAGTAGAAGTGCGGTGTGCGCAGTGACAGAATGCGGCGTCGTGTAGTAGAAGTGCGGTGTGCGCAGTGATGGAATGCGGCGTCGTGTAGTAGAAGTGCGGTGTGCGCAGTGACGGAATGCTGCGTCGTGTAGTAGAAGTGCGGTGTGCGCAGTGACAGAATGCGGCGTCGTGTAGTAGAAGTGCGGTGTGCGCAGTGACGGAATGCGGCGTCGTGTAGTAGAAGTGCGGTGTGCGCAGTGACGGAATGCTGCGTCGCGTTGGAGACGTGCGGTGTGCGCAGTGACGGAATGCGGCGTCGCGTTGGAGACGTGCGGTGTGCGCAGTGACGGAATGCGGCGTCGCGTTGGAGAAGTGCGGTGTGTGCAGTGACGTTGTATAGGAGTTGCACTCACCTGTGTTGGCTCCGGTCACGATGGCGGTTTTCCCAGTCAGGTCTACGCGGCACTTTTTGGGGTCCCACCGGCCCTTCTTCTGCATGCGGAGGACCACCACAAGGACCAGGGAGCAGAGGAACCACAGCGGGTGACTGAGGAGGGGCAGCATGTCCATGGCACTGAGGGGTGGGGAGGAGGGCAACTACTGGGCACTGAACACCAAACACCTGGCTGCACCGTCCCTCTATTACTGTCACTGTACTGCACTACTGCTATGTGAGCGCTTCTCGCTCGCACCGCACACACCTACTCTGCACCCCCCCCCCCCCAGGGTCCTAGTGCCTGCTGCACACCAACTCCACCCAACCGAATTCCTGACCCCTCCGATACACTAGAACCTGGAATGTCAGGAATCTCCTCCCCTCTCCTATCACTCAACTGCAGCTCGCTGATCATTGGATGCGGCGGCTGCATTAGTTTTCTCTTTGTAAGCTTTTTCTCCCCTTTGTTTTCACCTGGTGATCTGCCCAGTAATACTCCTCCTGTATTAGAGCGCCCCCCCACTCTGGAGGAAGGAGCACAGGGGTCACCTAGAACAGCAGCATTGTCAGTCTGGGAGGGGGGGAGGGGAGTATTAGATGGACTAGCAGATTTAACTACACTAATTGAAGCCAAACTCCAGCTCACGCTTTATAATCAGTTACAGTTTTTTTCTTCCTTTTGATATAAAGGTTTGACATGAATTAAAAAGAAGCTGATCATTGTAAGCACACAGGGCCGGTGCTACCACTAGGCAAACTAGGCAGAAGCCTCGGGGCGCCCGGCCACTGGGGCTCCTCCTCTCTTCTCTCTGCAGCGAGCAACTAAGTCTCGGCATCAGCAGGCAGCCGCTCCGTTCGCACAGAGTGTCGGAGGCGCAGCGACGGGGGAGGGCTGTGTCTGTGCCAATGCCTCACTGTGCCCATGCCTCACTGTGCCCATGCCTCACTGTGCCCATGCCTCACTGTGCCCATGCCTCACTGTGCCCATGACTAGACTGATGTTTAACATGGGAGTCTAAGGAAGGGGTGCCCGGCTTTGAAAAATCGGCCGTAGGTCCCCCGGACAACAAACTGTGCACACTTGTAGAGGAAGAGGGGGGGCTATATGTCGGGTTCAGGGGACCTATGGCCGGCCGGTACCGGGTCCCCAAAATCCGGGAGATCAGGCACAAAAAGGTGACTCGAGTATAAGCCGGGGGGGCATTTTCTCGGGTTATACTCGAGTATATACGGTATATAGAGAGTGTATATAGAGTATATAGAGAGTGTATATAGAGTATATAGAGAGTGTATAGAGTATATAGAGAGTGTATAGAGTATATACGGTATATAGAGAGTGTATAGAGTATATAGAGAGTGTATAGAGTATATAGAGAGTGTAGAGAGTATATACGGTATATAGAGAGTGTATAGAGTATATACGGTATATAGAGAGTGTATAGAGTATATAGAGAGTGTATAGAGTATATAGAGAGTGTATAGAGTATATACGGTATATAGAGAGTGTATAGAGTATATACGGTATATAGAGAGTGTATAGAGTATATAGAGAGTGTATAGAGTATATAGAGAGTGTAGAGAGTATATACGGTATATAGAGAGTGTATAGAGTATATACGGTATATAGAGAGGGTATAGAGTATATAGAGAGTGTATAGAGTATATACGGTATATAGAGAGTGTATAGAGTATATAGAGAGTGTATAGAGTATATATGGTATATAGAGAGTGTATAGAGTGTATACGGTATATAGAGAGTGTATAGAGTATATAGAGAGTGTATAGAGTATATAGAGAGTGTATAGAGTATATAGAGAGTGTATAGAGTATATAGAGAGTGTATAGAGTATATACGGTATATAGAGAGTGTATAGAGTATATACAGTATATAGAGAGTGTATAGAGTATATAGAGAGTGTATAGAGTATATACGGTATATAGAGAGTGTATAGAGTATATACAGTATATAGAGAGTGTATAGAGTATATAGAGAGTGTATAGAGTGTATACGGTATATAGAGAGTGTATAGAGTATATAGAGAGTGTATAGAGTATATACGGTATATAGAGAGTGTATAGAGTATATACAGTATATAGAGAGTGTATAGAGTATATAGAGAGTGTATAGAGTGTATACGGTATATAGAGAGTGTATAGAGTATATAGAGAGTGTATAGAGTATATACAGTATATAGAGAGTGCAGGGCCGCCATCAGGGGGGTACAGGCATTACACCTGTAAGGGGCCCGGAGGTCCCCAGGGGCCCGGATGGCAACCCCCTTTAAAAAAAAAAAAAAAAAAAAAAAATTTTTTTTTTTTTTTTAGGGCAAATTTTTTTTTTTTAGAGGTTTTTTATATATATTTTTATTTTATTTTTTAATAAAGAGCCATTTTTTTTTTAGAGGTCCGGAGGTCCCCATATATATATAATATTATTATTATTATTATTGTTATTATTATTAAAGGGCTCAGAGGTCCCCAGGGCCCCCGGATGACTATCCCCCTTTTTTTATATATTTTTTTCTTTATTTCTTCGTTTTTGTGTAAAGGCCCCCCCCCCGCTTCTCAATCCGCGGCAGCCCCCCCCCTGCTTCTCAATTTATGGCGGCAGCACCCCACCCCACGGTTCTCTGCTCCAGGGGGCCCATGCCTGAAGCTGTGTAAGGGGCCCCATAATTCCTGATGGCGGCCCTGAGAGTGTATAGAGTATATAGAGAGTGTATAGAGTATATAGAGAGTGTATATAGAGTATATACAGTATATAGAGAGTGTATAGAGTATATACGGTATATAGAGAGTGTATAGAGTATATACGGTATATAGAGAGTGTATAGAGTATATACGGTATATAGAGAGTGTATAGAGTATATACGGTATATAGAGAGTGTATAGAGTATATACGGTATATAGAGAGTGTATAGAGTATATACGGTATATAGAGAGTGTATAGAGTATATACGGTATATAGAGAGTGTATAGAGTATATACGGTATATAGAGAGTGTATAGAGTATATACAGTATATAGAGAGTGTATAGAGTATATACGGTATATAGAGAGTGTATAGAGTATATACGGTATATAGAGAGTGTATAGAGAATATACGGTATATAGAGATTATATAGAGTATATACAGTATATAGAGTATATAGAGAGTGTATAGAGTATATACGGTATATAGAGAGTGTATAGAGTATATATGGTATATAGAGAGTGTATAGAGTATATACAGTATATAGAGAGTGTATAGAGTATATAGAGAATGTATAGAGTATATACAGTATATAGAGAGTGTATAGAGTATATAGAGAGTGTATAGAGTATATACGGTATATAGAGAGTATATACGGTATACGGAGAGTGTATATAGAGTATATAGAGAGTGTATATAGAGTATATAGAGAGTGTATAGAGTATATACGGTATATAGAGAGTATATACGGTATACGGAGAGTGTATATAGAGTATATAGAGAGTGTATATAGAGTATATAGAGAGTGTATAGAGTATATACGGTATATAGAGAGTGTATAGAGTGTATACGGTATATAGAGAGTGTATAGAGTATATAGAGAGTGTATAGAGTATATAGAGAGTGTAGAGAGTATATACGGTATATAGAGAGTGTATAGAGTATATAGAGAGTGTATAGAGTATATACGGTATATAGAGAGTGTATAGAGTGTATAGAGTATATAGAGAGTGTATAGAGTATATAGAGTATATACTGTATATAGAGAGTATATATAGAGTATATACGGTATATAGAGAGTGTATATAGAGTATATACGGTGTATAGAGAGTGTATAGAGTATATATGGTATACGGAGAGTGTATAGAGAGTGTATAGAGTATATACGGTATATAGAGAGTGTATAGAGTATATAGAGAGTGTATCGAGTATATACGGTATATAGAGAGTGTATAGAGTATATACGGTATGTAGAGAGTATATAGAGTATATATGGGGTATATAGAGAGTGTATATAGAGTATATACGGTAATTACATAGTAGGTGAGGTTGAAAAGAGACACAAAGTCCATCAAGTCCCGCCTCCTGGAATCTGACGGATGATATTATCCGGAGCTCCGCCTCTCTATGATTTCGCTTTCTGTTGTGCGACACGAATCCAATAAAACAACTTTAACAAGAAATTCCCCACACTTTCTCATGTGACAACCAAAAACGTAAATGTATTTTATTGGGATTTTATGTGATGGACCAACACTGTATGTCTCTTAATATTTGGAATACAGTGGAACCTTGGTTTGAGAGCAACTTTTTTTTTCATTCTGATTTGCGAGTGTTGACTCGCAAGACGAGCAGAATTCAAGCTAAATTGGCCTGCAGTACCTCATTTGGCCTGAGGTACGGGAGGCGCAGGAGCCGAGAAAAGTCAAACATTGGCCTGCAGTACCTCATTTGGCCTGAGGTACGGGGGCGCAGAAGCCGAGAAAAGCCGAACATTGGCCTGCAGTACCTCATTTGGCCTGAGGTACAGGGGCGCAGGAGCCGAGAAAAGCAGAATATAGGCCTGCAGTACCTCATTTGGCCTGAGGTACGGGGGCGCAGGAGCCGAGAAAAGCCGAAAATAGGCCTGCAGTACCTCATTTGGCCTGAGGTACGGGGGCGCAGGAGCCGAGAAAAGTCAAACATTGGCCTGCAGTACCTCATTTGGCCTGAGGTACGGGGGCAAAGGAGCCGAGAAAAGCCGAAAATAGGCCTGCAGTACCTCATTTGGCCTGAGGTACGGGGGCGCAGGAGCCAAGAAAAGCCGAAAATAGGCCTGCAGTACCTCATCTGGCCTGAGGTACGGGGGCGCAGGAGCCAAGAAAAGCCGAAAATAGGCCTACAGTACCTTATCTGGCCTGAGGTACGGGGGCGCAGGAGCCAAGAAAAGCCGAACATTGGCCTGCAGTACCTCATTTGGCCTGAGGTACGGGGGCAAAGGAGCCGAGAAAAGCCGAAAATAGGCCTGCAGTACCTCATTCGACCTGAGGTACGGGGGCAAAGGAGCCGAGAAAAGCCGAAAATAGGCCTGCAGTACCTCATTTGGCCTGAGGTACGGGGGCGCAGGAGCCGAGAAAAGTCAAACATTGGCCTGCAGTACCTCATTCAACCTGAGGTACGGGGGCAAAGGAGCCGAGCAGCGATGAAAATAGGCCTGCAGTACCTCATTTGACCTGAGGTACGGGGGCGCAGGAGCCGAGAAAAGCCGAAAATAGGCCTGCAGTACCTCATTTGGCCTGAGGTACGGGGGCGCATGAGCCAAAAAAAGCCGTACATTGGCCTGCACTACCTCATTTGGCCTGAGGTACGGGGGCGCAGGAGCCGAGAAAAGTCAAACATTGGCCTGCAGTACCTCATTTGGCCTGAGGTACGGGGCGCATGAACCGAGCAGAGTCGAAAAATAGGCCTGCAGTACCTCATTCGACCTGAGGTACGGGGGCGCAGGAGCCGAGCAGCGATGAAAATAGGCCTGCAGTACCTCATTTGACCTGAGGTACGGGGGCGCAGGAGCCGAGAAAAGCCGAAAATAGGCCTGCAGTACCTCATTTGGCCTGAGGTACAGGGGCGCAGGAGCCGAGAAAAGCCGAAAATAGGCCTGCAGTACCTCATTTGGCCTGAGGTACGGGGCGCAGGAGCCGAGCAGAGTCAAAAATAGGCCTGCAGTACCTCATTCGACCTGAGGTACGGGGGCGCAGGAGCAGAGCAGCGATGAAAATAGGCCTGCAGTACCTCATTTGACCTGAGGAACGGGGGCGCAGGAGCCGAGAAAAGCCGAAAATAGGCCTGCAGTACCTCATTTGGCCTGAGGTACGGGGGCGCAGGAGCCGAGAAAAGCCGAACATTGGCCTGCAGTACCTCATTTGGCCTGAGGTACGGGGGCAAAGGAGCCGAGAAAAGTCAAACATTGGCCTGCAGTACCTCATTTGGCCTGAGGTACGGGGCGCAGGAGCTGAGAAAAGCCGAACATTGGCCTGCAGTACCTCATTTGGCCTGAGGTACGGGGGCAAAGGAGCCGAGAAAAGTCAAACATTGGCCTGCAGTACCTCATTTGGCCTGAGGTACAGGAAACAAGCCAAAGTGTCCTCGGGCCTTTTGGGACGTTTTCGGCGCTCTCTGGCGCCCCCTCCACCTCTGGACGCATTCGGTATTGCATTCCATTGAAGTGAATGCGGAACAAATTATTTTCGTTTCCATTGACGTCAATGGGAAAACTCGCTTTGATATGCGAGTGCTTTGGATTACGAGCGTTCTCCTGGAACGGATTGTAATCCGAGGTTCAACTGTTATAGCGTTTACAGGGATAGGGGATAGTTTTATGGCATTTTTATTATTATTATTTTTTTTACTAGTAATGGCGGCGATCGGTGATTTTTATCGCGACTGCGACTTTTTGGCGGACACATTTTTGTGACCATTGTCATTTATACAGCTATAAAAAATGCACTTATTACTGTGTAAATGACACTGGCAGGGAAGGGGTTAACCTGGCGCTGAAGGGGTCAAGTGTGTCCCAGGGAGTGCTTCTAACTGTTAGGGGGCGTGGCTACGAGTGACACGTCACTGATCGCTTCCGATGACAGGGAACAGACGATCAGTGTCCTGTCATTATGCAGAACGGGTAGATGTTGTGTTTACACTGACATTTCCAGTTCTTCAGCTCCGCGACACGATCGCGGGACACCGGTGGACATCGAGTCCGCGGGTCCCAGCGGTCACGGAGCTCGTGGCAGGGTGGCGCACGCCGCGTGCAACCGCACAATGGCAAATTTAAATGGGATGTCCCTGCCATTCTATCGACATATACGTTCGTGCGCCCCCCCCCCTCCTTAACCGTGCCAGGCCGCATGCTCTCCTACCCCAAAGCACCCTGTCCCAATGTTGATGAGGACAGGGCCTCTTCCCGACAACCCGGCCCCCCCTACCCCAAAGCACCCTGTCCCAATGTTGATGAGGACAGGGCCTCTTCCCGACAACCCGGCCCCCCTACCCCAAAGCACCCTGTCCCCATGTTGATGAGGACAGGGCCTCTTCCCGACAACCCGGCCCCCCTACCCCAAAGCACCCTGTCCCCATGTTGATGAGGACAGGGCCTCTTCCCGACAACCCGGCCCCCCCTACCCCAAAGCACCCTGTCCCCATGTTGATGAGGACAGGGCCTCTTCCAGACAACCTTTAATAAGGAGGCCCCCAGATCCCTGCCCCTCACCCTAGGTGAATGAGTATGGGGCAGGGTCACCGGGTGATATCCGCCCCCTTAGGTCGTCGCCACCTGGAAAACGTGGGGGGCGCTCGTAAAAGAGCTAAAGAAGAAAGCGCCCCCCCCCCCCCTGGCAGAAGAGAACCAGGCGGCGGTGAAGACCGGGACCCCCCCCGGCAGAAGACGTCGAAGAAGCCCGCAGACCCCAACAACCAACGGCCAGAGTTGTCGGGAAGAGGACCTGTCCTCATCAACATGAGGACATGGTACTTTGTTGAGGGCATGCGGCCTGGCACGGTTAAAGGAGTTGTAAAGGTAAAAGTTTTTTTACCTTAATGCATCCTATGCATTAAGGTAAAAAAACATCTGACAGCACCGCCCCCCCCCCCCCCCGAGCCCCCGTTTTACTTACCTCACTGTTCGAAAGTCCCGGGCGCGTGCTTGTCGTCCTGCTCGGTTCCCAGCCTGGCCGTTGATTGGCTAGGCTGGGCGGATTGATAGCAGCGCAGCCATTGGCTGGCGCTGCTGTCAATCACAGCGGATGACGCGGCGCGCCGGGGGGGCGGGGCCGAGTGATACAGTCGGCGGCTATGGCGGCTGCTGTATCACGGGAGCGCACTCGCAAAAGCTTTCCACTATGCGAGGGAGCTCGCATGAACGTGGAAAGCTTTTGCGAGGAGGAGCCGAGACAGCCGCCGAGGGACCCCAGAAGACACGGATCCGGGTCACTCTGTGCAAAACGATCTGCACAGTGGAGGTAAGTAGAACATGTATGTTATTTAAAAAAAAAAAAAATTGTACCTTTAGTGTTCCTTTAAGGAGGGGGAGGGCGCTCGCTCGTCCCCACCCCCTTTCCTGACCGGCCGGGCTGCGTGCTCGGATACGGGTCCGGTATGGATTTTGGAGAAAAGAACCCCACAATCCTGAACGTGTAAATGTTTGTAAGTCACCACATCCCTGTTAAATGTAGAAAAAACAAAAATACCCCCTTGAGGGCGGGACTTTAAAAGTGACACAAACACTGTGGGCCGGATTCATGCAGCTCTGCGGATCTTTAGATCCGCTAGATCTACCTGGTTTACGATCCGCCGGTGCAATTTAGCGAGGCAAGTGCATGATTCATAAAGCACTTACCTCGCAAACTGCACCGTTGGATCGTAACTCCCCCCCGGCGGAATGCAAATTCCGCGGCTAGGGGGAGTGTACAATTTAAATCAGGCGTGTTCCAGCACCGATTTAACTGTACATGCGCCGCCGCGAAAAAGCCCAGTGCGCATGCTCCAAATGACGGCGCTAGGACGTCATTGTTTGCGGCGGGTACGCCATCGGTATTCCCGATCGCGTTACGCAAACGACGTAAAAAATGTAAAACTCGGCGCGGGAACGTCGGCCATACTTAACATTAGCTACCCCTCATAGAAGCAGGGGTAGCTATCCGCCGGAAAAAGCCGAACGCAAACGACGTAGAAAACGAGCGACGGGCGGGCGTACGGACGTGAATCGGCGGTTTTCCTCATTTGCATATGCGACGGGTAAAAAAAAACGACGACACCTAGCGGCCGGCGGTAGATTACAGCCTAAGATTCGACTGGTGTAAGTCACTTACACCAGTCTGATCCAAGGGAGATCTATGCGGAACTGATTCTTATGAATCAGTCGCATAGATCCGACTGTCGGGTCTCACAGATACGACGGCGGATCAGGAGATCCGCCGGTGTATCTATTGATGAATCTGGCCCTGTGAGTATAGAAAAGTAAATGTATTAAGTATGTAAAAAAAGACACCAAAGTGTCATACAAACAGTAACAAAAACACGTATGGGTGGTATATCCAGCTTGTATACAATAATAAACAAACATAAGACCACTAATAGTCCATGGTATGGATTTTGGGGGGGACCCAAAATGATAAAACTGTCGTTTGGGCACAATGTTGCATGACCGCGCAATTGTCCTTCAAAATATGACAGCGCTGAAAAGTGAAAATTGGCCTGGGTAAGAAGGGGTGGAAGGGCCCCCCCCCCCCCCCGGTATTATGGCGGTTAAACATTACAAACAAATATACACTGAATCTGATTTATGGCCCCGTTGCTGCAAAATATAGGCATAACTCGGGCAACCGGTCCAACCAGAAGTCGCGGACACGGCGTGCGATAGAAGAGGAGAACACTAATGAAAGCAGACAGTAGAGTCAGTATTGTGGTATTTGGGGTCCAGGTACCCCCTTCACTCTTCTGTACCCAGAAACCTGCCTGACTACATAATAATGAACGTCCTCAGAATTGGGACGGGCCACCACCACCTTGTCCATGTAAATGTGGCATCCATAGTTCCACTCTCGGTGTACCCTCCCTGCAGGTAGTTGTTCCCTGGTGGCACCTGGGCACCCATAGATGGCCCCACACAGCAGTCTCATACCACTGCTGCCATTGAGCGTCCAAGGTATGGAAAACGTATCCCGAAACATCGGGGAATTCCAGACCGTAAAGCTCCCTCACATCCCGAATCAAGCGGTATTGCAGTTGAGACAACCTAGGAGGTGGCTCTGTCCTTGCTTCAGAGGCAGATAAGATGGTGGATGTCTGGGGGTCTCCAGGTCTCCTTCTCTGGCTCCATTTACAGAAGAAGCCTGGTCTCTCATGGATTTGGGGCCTTTTCATAGCGCCCCTTCAAGGGGAAAACAGTGGTGGGTGATGATGCTCTAGGGCATGGGTTCTCAACCTTCCTAGTGCCATGACCCCTTAATAAAATTTCCCAGGTTGTGGGGTAAAATTATTTTCGTAGCGTGGGTTGTCAGCACCCAAGGCAAGACAAGTAATTTGCGCCCCTGACCCATTAACGTTTAGAGTTCCTTCCACTTGTACAACATTAAAACCCCTTTGTGGCGTCTCGTAGCAGTGAAATCAGGAGATGGGGGTCTCCTCCAGCCCCTCCCACTTCACATTCATCACCAGTCAGCTGACCTCTAGTCTCTGCCCCCCAGCCATGCCATGAACTGAATGGGCGCTGAGTGGGCAAAAAGGCTGGGAGAGCGGTGCAGGCTTTTGGAACAGTCCAGGATTCGCGACCCCTGGCAAATCATCGTTCGACCCCCGAAGGGGTCCCGACCGGCGACCCCCAGGTTGAGAACCACTGCTCTAGGGCAAGTAGCGTGCGTCTCAAACTCCAAATGCTCCTCCGTCTGGGCAGCACCCATTTGGGGCATCCCACAAAGCCCCAGGCCACCCCACGGGCTTCTTCTCTTCCTTCGGTGGGAACACAATCACCGCCTCCACACTTGGCAGCTCCACATCAGATGGAACAAGCACTGGTGGGCGCTGATGCTGTGGCACTCTGCGAAGCAGCATGGGCCCCAAACTGCACAGGCTCCTTCACGATGGCACTGCCCTTTAGGGGCATCCTACAAAGCCCCAGGCCACCCCACGGGCTTCTTCTCTTCCTTCGGTGGGAACACAATCACCGCCTCCACACTTGGCAGCTCCACATCAGATGGAACAAGCACTGGTGGGCGCTGATGCTGTGGCGCTCGGCGAAGGGCCTGAAACTGCACAGGCTCCTCCACGATGGCAGTACCCTTTAGGGGCATCCCATAAAGCCCCAGACCACTCCAAAGGCATTTTCTCTCCCCCAGACTGGGGACACAATCCCCGCCTTCACACATCAGATGGAACAAGTACCGTTTCCCTCGCTGGAGGCACCTCAAAGAGGAAGACACGGCAGCCCCTCCGCAATGGGCCCAAGGTGTCGGAGCGTAGAATAGGGCATACAGGAACCAGAGTTTCAATGGCTCCCATGTGGCATACCACCAACCCGGGCACCTGACAGCCCAGACTGGGAAAAAATGCTTTAGCCGTGGGGTCCTACTGGAAGCTTCTCCGCTCTTCGGAGTGGTGAGGGCCTTGTTTCTTCTGGTTCCCTGATTGGCTCTCCACGACCCTTTGTTGTCTTTACCTCCCTACTGCGCGCCGTCATATGACGTCCTGGGCTTTGTGGGGGGATTTCTGAATGATGGGGACGCTATAGGCATCATTCGGATATCATTCTTTCATAGTGGCAGTTCCGACGCATGATCGTTCTTATAGGCGGCTGGAGGGGACATCGCACCTTCCACCAGAAAGAATCGTCCGGCGCCGGCTGACGACGATAGAGATTTCCGGTGACCAGATGGTCCACCAGTCATCTCTATGACCGTCGGAGGCCCGGGCGGGTTCCCGGAAGTAAAACAAAGCTGCGATTGCGGCGGTCAGCATGAGATCGGTGAATTTTGTTTTCCCGGTCTCATGCTTTCCAGCCTGGAGGAGAGATGTGGGGGGAGGGGAAGGTCTTATTGACCCCGCTTCTCTCCATAAAGAGGACCTGTCACACGCTATTCCTATTACAAGGGATGTTTACATTTATTGTGATAGGAAAAGGAAAAGTGAAAAAATTAAGTAAAACAATAAAAATAAAAAATACTAATTAAAACACCCCTTTCCCCGGAAGCTCGCGCTCAGAAGCGAACACTCACGCAAGTCCAACCCACATATGTAAACGCCGTTCAAACCACACGTTGTAAGGCTGACCGCAGGTCAGCCTGTATTTGTAGGAGGAGTCGGGAGGTATTTAAACCCGCCCTCCTTCCTCCTTCTGGGCTGACAGTTTCTTGTGTGTTATGCCTGTCACTTCCAGAGCGACCCGTCTGATGTCACTTCCGGTTTTTCGTCTGTCAGCAGAACGTGAGGCTCCACGTGGGGACTCCGGAGTTACCTTTTATTCACAGGGTTCCGGAGTCAGTCGGGTGGCCCCACAGGCGATGCGGCCACCTCCATCAGGTCTGTGTCTGTCTTCTACGGGCTGCGGAGCTCCCCGCACGCTACTTCCGGGTGACGTCAGAGCGGAGCCAGGGGCTCCAGGATGGCGGATGCGGCTGGTGGCTGCATCATGGGAGTCTCTTCCATCAGCATGCTGCAGAGCGGGAGTCGCTTCCTCCCTCCCTAAGGTTCGGGGTTCACTCCACTCTCTGCGGTGGGCGGTGGTCTCATACAGGAGTCAGGCAGGCGGCCCCTCCTATCTGGTTGTATTGATGCATCGTCTCCTCCGGCAACAGCACGATTTGTTTTTCCGGCCCCACACATATGGGCTCAAGCTAAGTATTATTGTTGTTGGCCACAGCCTCTGTTTATTGTTGTGCACATGCTGTCTCGTTCACGTTTTTAGGAAACTTCTTTCATGGCCTGTAGTTGAGTCGCACTCTGATGACGTCACCCGCTCCCGGCACCCCATACTAGTCCAGAACCTTCATGGGGTGATGTTTTGTGCTCAACCCCCCCCCCCCCCTGCCCCCCTCCGCAGTTTCTTCATCACTTCAGTGGGCTTTTACGTGCTATCTCCCCCTGTTTTCGTTTTTCGGGTGTTTGTTTCTCGTGCGATTCACGTTTCTCGTGCCATGTATGTTTTCATGCGACTATGTTTTTCATGCTGCTAGTCATATTCTCAGTCATGTTTCCTTGCGACTACGTTTTTCACGGTATATCTCATGCGACTACGTTTTCACGGTATTTCTCATGCGACTACGTTTCTCATGCGATCACGTTCTCATGCGACTACGTTTCTCATGCGATTTTGTGTCTTGTGCGATTTGTGTCTCATGGTATTTCTCATGCGACTATGTTCTCATGGTGTCATGTTTCTTATGCGATTTTTGTGTCTCATGCGATTTGTCTCATGGTATTTCTCATGCGACTACGTTTCTCATGCGACTACGTTTCTCATGCGACTACGTTTCTCATGCGACTACATTTCTCATGCGATCACGTTCTCATGCGACCACGTTTCTCATGCGATTTTGTGTCTCATGGTATTTCTCATGCGACCACGTTCTCAAGATATCATGTTTCTCACGCAATCTTTGTGTCTCATGCGATTTGTGTCTCATGGTATTTCTCTTGCGACTACGGTTCTCTTGCGACTACGTTTCTCTTGCGACTATGTTTTTCATGCGACTACGTTCTCATGGTATGTTTTCTCATGCGATTTTTGTGTTTTAGGCGATTTGTGTCATGGTTTTTCTCATGCGACTACGTTTCTCATGCGACTACGTGTCTCATGCGACTACGTGTCTCATGCGACTACGTGTCTCATGCGACTACGTGTCTCATGGTGTCATGTTTCTCATGCCATTTTTGTCTTATACAATTTGTGTCTCATGGTATTTCTCATGCGACCACGTTCTCATGGTATGTTTCTCATGCGATTTTGTGTCTCGTGCGATTTGTGTCTCATGGTATTTCTCTTGCGACCACGTTTCTCTTGCGACCACGTTTCTCTTGCGACCACGTTTCTCTTGCGACCACGTTTCTCTTGCGACCACGTTTCTCTTGCGACCACGTTTCTCTTGCGACCACGTTTCTCTTGCAACCACGTTTCTCTTGCGACCACGTTTCTCTTGCGACCACGTTTCTCATGCGACCACGTTTCTCATGCGACCACGTGTCTTATGCGATTTGTGTCTCGTGGTATTCCTCATGCGACTACGTTTCTCTTGCGACTACGTTTCTCTTGCGACTACGTTTCTCTTGCGACTACGTTTCTCTTGCGACTACGTTTCTCTTGCGACTACGTTTCTCTTGCGACCACGTGTTTCATGTGACTACGTTCTCATGATATGTTTTCCCATGCAATTTTTTGTCTTATGCGATTTGTGTCTCTTGGTATTTCTCATGCGACTACGTTTCTCATGCGACTACGTTTCTTATGGTATCATGTTTCTCATGCGATTTTGTGTCTTATGCGATTTGTGTCTCATGGCATTTTCTCATGCGACTACGTTTTTCGTGCGATTACGTTTCTCATGCGACCACGTTTCTCATGGTATCATGTTTCTCATGCGATTTGTGTCTCATGGCGTTTTCTCATGCGACTATGTTTTTCATGCGACTATGTTTTTCATGCGACTATGTTTTTTTCATGCGACCACGTTTCTCAGGCGGCCACGTTTCTCGAGCGACCACGTTTCTCAAGCGACTATGTTTCTCAAGCGATCATGTGTGTTTCATGCTTACCACGTCCTCGTATGATCATGGTTCTCATGGGGTACGTTCTCATGCGATTACGGTTCTCATGGTATTTTCTCTTGCGGTTATGTTCTCATGCTAGTCGAGTCCTCATGCGGTTACGTTTCCCATGCGACTGCGTTTTTCATGCCTGTTATGTCATGTGATTACATTTCTTACGCTAGTCATGTTCTCGAATGTATTTGTTTCTCATGCAATCTTACGTTTCTCACACAGGTTCCAGTTGTGTTAGTTTTCAGTCGGTAGTATCAGCATGTTCTTTTAGATTCATGGCGTTCCACCGCTGGGGGGGGTCACCCATCACGTCTATGGGTGCTTACGGATTGAGATGATCGTTTTTAATTGGCTTGTACGGTGGCAAGTCTCCTCATCCGTTTCTCATACGTTTCATGCATCTTGACATTTCATTTCTCACACAACGACCTGACACGTCTTCAGGTTCATCAGGCCTGAGTGTACGTTTTTAATTTGCCTGCCGCCTCAGGTCGCTCGGCCTTCGCATTTCATGGGGTTTGTCACATTGTCAGTTCAGCTGCACTAGTGCTACACGTACCTACACTTTATTTTCATAGTCTGGGCATACATGTCACTTTCACATCCTCACGTTTATTCATGGTCACTCTCCACTGCTGGGTACTGTCACGTTTAAGGGTACTGTCAGATTGAGATGTTTCGTTTCTAATTGGCTTGTACAGTGGCAAGTCCCCTCATCCGCTTCTCACGGCTTTCATTACATTTTCATTCGTCATGTCATCGTACTACCTACATCACTTGCCTGACACGCCTTCAGGTTCATAGGCTTGAGTGCTACGTTTTTAATTGGCCTGGTTTGCCTCAGGTTGCTCAGCCTTGCATGTTCTTGAGACTGTCACGTTCTTCAGTCTTATGCTACGTATTCGTTCCTGCTCTCCGTTACTGAGTGTGTCAATCACGGACACCTGCGTAGGTAGGGGGTTAGGGAAGGTGGGGTTTCCTTTTCCTAAGGTAAGTTGGGGCTCGTTGGTCATGTTTGGTTTTAACGATGTTGTTTTTGTTTGCAGAATTCATGTCACGGGCAGGAAATCGAAGATTTTGCCGCCATCCGTCCTTCTCCGGTTACGGGTTTCTATACATGGTGGCAAACCCCCCTTGAACCTCCCGATACGGCCTTCTTTTTTGTTAGACGAAGCTTGATCTCAAGTCCTTTTCAATTCAGCCTGGTAGCTCTTGACTCGGCCTGGGATATCTTCCAGGCGTTTCTATCTCGGTATCCTGGGTTCTTTTCTCACAAACATTCTGTACCTACTTGCGGTTTGGTTATTTTTTGGCCACTTTTCAGCTCAAACAGGTTTTCCAAGCTGGTGCCCAGCACAATCTGGGCGCCAGACTTTCGTGGATGTACTCAGAGATAGGCCACCTTTCTTTCCCTAGCACTCCCTTCCCTGCCAGCACAGGGCATGACATGCAGCCATTCCTTGCTGCTTAGCTAGGGTAGCACTTCTATATTCACTCCCGGCCGTGCTTTAGTACAGGTGGAGTTTCTGCTGCTTTCATCGAGGGGTCTGTATTTTCGTTGTTGAGAAGTTAGGTTGGCGGTAGTCAGCTGTCTTTTCCGGACATATCCCAGTTCCACATGTCTGTCACAGGCATTCTTGCGTTAGGGGGCTTGTGGTCACATACGATTACTTTTATTTCAATCTCTTTGCTAGCTCATCCTACTGTTTATTTTTGGCCCCTTTTAGGCATACCGACCACGTGACCCCGGCACACCTCAGGTCAATTTCCCTGTTCCCCTCGGACCTTTTCTCTAGCACGATTACCTGAGACTCTGAGTACAAGTTGTAAGGCTGACCGCAGGTCAGCCTGTATTTGTAGGAGGAGTCGGGAGGTATTTAAACCCGCCCTCCTTCCTCCTTCTGGGCTGACAGTTTCTTGTGTCCCACCCACCCATCCCCTTTTTTCTTACCATTTCTTCTTTTACTTCTACTTCCACTTGGGTATGCCCCCTTTTAGGCATACCGACCACGTGACCCCGGCACACCTCAGGTCAATTTCCCTGTTCCCCTCGGACCTTTTCTCTAGCACGATTACCTGAGACTCTGAGTACAAATGTGAGGTATCCCCGCGGGCCTTAGAGCGCCAGCAACAATTCTAGCACTAGACCTCCTCTGTAACTTAAAAATAGTAACTTTTAAAAACAAATTAAAGCGTTGCCTATGGAGATTTTTAAGAACTGAAGTTTGGCGCCATTCCACGAGTGTGCGAAATTTTAAAGCGTGACAAGTTAGGTATCTATTTACTCGGCGTAACATCATCTTTTACATTATACAACAAAAATTGGGCTAACGTTACTGGGGTAAATTCAGGTACCTTTTGCGGCGGCGTAATTTGAATTCCGCGCCCGCGTAGCTTTTCGCCAATTCACAAAGGCAGTTACGCTGAAAAAATAGGCTTCCTCCACCGACGTAACTTGATTGCGGCGGCGTAGAATTGTGTGCAATATAACTTTGGCCGCTAGGGGCGCTTCCGTTGTTGTCGGCGTAAAATATGCAAATTTCCTAGATACGCCGAATCACAAACGTACGTGCGCCCGGCGTTCGTTTTTTAAGTTGTTTGCGTTAAGGCTTTTTCGGCGTAAGGCTGCTCCTGCTGTTAGGAGGCGCAGCCAATGTTAAGTATGGACGTCGTTCCCGCGTCGCGATTTGAAAATTTTACGTCGTTTGCGTAAGTCGTCCGTGAATGGCGCTGGAAACCAATGACGTCGAAACCAATGACGTCCTTGCGACGTGATTTACCGCAATTCACGTCGGGAAATTTTATCGACGGCGAATGCCGCGGGAACGCGCCTAATTTAAATGATCCACGCCCCCCTACCGGATCATTTGAATTACGCGCGCTTACGCCGGCCCCTTTTACGCTACGCCGCCGCAAATTACGGAGCAAGTGCTTCGTGAATACAGCGCTTGCTCCTGTAATTTACAGCGGCGTAGCGTAAAGACGATACGCTGCGCCGCCGTATCAGTGCGCGCCCCTACCTGAATCTACCCCACTGTTTTGTTATTTTTTTAACCCGTGAAAAAAAATCAGATTTTTACATGAAGGAGAGAAGTGCCGGAATCGGCCCGGGCGAGAAGGGGGAAACGTTTTTTTTGCGGTGGTTCCTCCGGATCCTCCCAGCCAACAGCATTCTTCTCCGGCGGGATGAAAGGTCTTACTAAAGAAAAACCAGACGGTTGAGAATCTTCTGAAGATTCCTCAGAAGGACCCTCCGGGGGGGTGAATGCCGAGCTGTCCTTCCAGAGGAGTGCTGACAGCCCAGGGCCCCCGGGATATGGGTTCTAGGTCCTGCACTTGAGTAACCGGTGGAACCGGACGGGTGGGGGTTATAGCCGCCGGCTCTGAAAAGGAGTCCTTCATGGTTCTGATTGAGAAGATCCACCACCTGCTGGCTTTCCAGTTCCCGGTTTGCCGTGTAGTCTCCGAGACAGTCCAATCTATAGGGGAGGGGTACAGCGCCACATGTACGGTGACCACATTTCCAAACTGCCATTCAGGGACACCCCCCCCTACGTACGCCCTCGCCCCCTCGCACGCCCTCGCCCCTGTGCACGCCTGCACCCCCTGTGCAGCCCTCGCCACCCATGCACGCCCCCGCGCACGCCCTCGCCCCCCGTGCACGCTATAGTCTACCGTGCATGCCCCCGCGCACGCCATAGCCCCCCGTGCACGCCCTCACGCCAGCCCGAAAAACGATGATTTTTGATGCTTTTTTTGCCAATGTTTGGAAAAACAAAAGCAAACAGTTGGCACCAGTTTAGAGACAGGTGGTATACATTTTCTACATATATATTTCTTATTTCCCCCACTTGTCAGCCTCATTTTTTATTGCCCCCCCTGTCAGCTTCATCTTTTATTCCCCCCCCCCGTCAGCTTAATTTTTTATTGCCCCCACTTGTCATCCTCATATTTTTATTTGCCCCCCCCTTGTTAGCCTAATTTTTTATTGCCCCCACTTGTCAACTTCATTTTTTATTGCCCTCCCCTGCCAGCTTAATTTTTTTATTTACCCCCTGTCAGCTTCATTTTTTTATTGACCCCACTTGTCAGCCTCACTTTATTGCCCCCCCCTTTGTCAGCTTCATTTTTTATTGCCCCCCCCTTGTCATCTTCATTTTTTATTGCCCCCCCCCTGTCAGCTTAATTTTTTATTGCCCCCTTCCTTGTCAGCTTCTGATAATCAGGGCAGGACTTAGGGTGGTGGGGGCCCCTGGGCTTGAGTGTTGATTGAGGGCCCCACCTGGAGCCGAGAAGCTGGGGGGGGGCACCGAGATCGAAGCTGATCGAAGTTGTTGAGCGGGGGGGGGGTGCCGCCGAGATCGGAGCTGATCAAAGTTGTTAAGCAGGGGGGCTGCCACTGATCCGAGTTGTTGGGGCCGCCGATCGGAGCTGACCAAAGTTGTTGCGTGGTGGGGCGCCGATCGGAGTTGTTGAGCAGGGGAGGGGGTCACCGATTGATCAAAGTTGTTGAGGGGGGGGGGCCACCTATCTTAGTTGTTGAGCGGGGGGGTGAAGGGGACTTTTTACCTCTTCATCAGCAGCGGCATGGCTCTTCCTGCTTCCGCCCTCCCGGGGCCCCCTATTGGGCGGGGCCCATGGGCTTGAACCCAGTCAAGCCCAATGGTAAGTCCGGCCCTGCTGATAATCGATCAATCCTGATGTACTGGCGGACGATCTCATTTCTTGAGGTTCAAAAAATACCCCCCTTATTACCCCCTTTTTGGAAAGTAGACGGTCGGAGGTATTTAATAAGAGGCGTGGTTAGTTTTTTTAATTGTTGTTTTTTTTTTCCAGAATTTTTGTAAAATTAACCACTTGAGGACCGTCGCCTAACGCCGATATACGTCGGTAGAATGGCACGACTGGGCACAGGCAAGTATATTTCCGTCGTCTTTAAGAGTCCAGTCGCGGGTCGCGCTCGCGACCCGGTCTGAAGCTCCGTGACCACGCCCGTGGGACCCGATCGCCGCCAGAGTCCCGCGATCGGTTACCAGAGCTGAAGAACGGGGAGCGGTGAGTGTAAGCACAGCTTCCCCGTTCTTCTCTGTGGCGCCGTCACTGATCGTCTGTTCCCTGATATAGGGAATGACGATCAGTGACGTTACACACGTCTAGCCCCGCCCTCCTACAGTAAGAATCACTCCCATAGTACACACTTAAGCCCTTAGAGCCCCCTAGTGGTTAACCCCTTCACTGCCAGTGTCATTTTTACAGTAATCAGTGCATTTTTATAGCACTTTTCGCTGTAAAAATGACAGTGGTCCCAAAAATGTGTCAAAAGTGTCCGCCATAATGTCGCAGTAAAAAAAAATCGCCGCCATTACTAGTAAAAAAATAAATATTAATAAAAATGACATAAAACTATTCCCTATTTTGTAAACGCTATAACTTTTGCGCAAACCAATCAATAAACACTTATTGCAATTTTTTTTTACCAAAAATATGTAGAAGAATATGTATCGTCCTGAACTGAGGGAAAAAAATGTTTAATATCATTTTTGGGGATAGCCTTCATCTTGTTATAGGCCGGCCGGGAAGTGGTTAAAATTAGTCAATGTGCTCTTGTTTGCACCCCTCGTGTATCCAGGGGGAGACACAGCTCTAGATGATAGAAGCTCCTCCTCCCATGCAGCTCTCACATACACCAGATTGGTCTAGAAAAAAGAAAGGCTTCTCAAAATGTAGCAAATTTATCGCAGTCTGCTTCCTGAAGACGTCATTGCGACGAAACGTGTAGAGGCGGAGCTAACAAAAGCTTAATTTGCTGTTTTCTGAGTAAGATGAATGTGACCAGTGACTGTATCTGCGCCATCTAGTGGCCACAATGCATTTATTGAGGTATTTAAAAAGAAATACTGTATTATGGCCACTAGATGGCGCCTACGTTCATAGTAATGAGACAGGTTCTCATGTAACGAGTAAGGAGGACAGAGGAGTCTTCCTGGTGAATCGGGGGTGGGGGGGGGGGTGTATGCAGACCTCGGGGGTCCCAGTAACCCTCAGCTTCAGCTTGAGTTATGACTTCTTCAAGATATGAGATTGCTGATGTCGGTCGCCATCATTGTTCAGGTCCACCAATCCGATTGGTTGCAGCCTCACTCGCCTCCCACAGCTTCCTATTGAGAGGCGGATCCCGAGCCTTCTCCGAGGGAAGTTCAATCACACAGTCGCTGTTCACATACTGCCCAGTCAGACCTTCCGCCTCCTCCGATATCCCACAGAATATGGTGCTGGCCGCCCCCTCCTCCGCCGACTACCATGGGGGGAGAAATAGGAGAGTGAGTGGGGCATTATAGGTCAGGATGAGGCGGGACAGGGAATGGAGGAGGTGGGACGGGGAATGGAGGAGGTGAGACGGGACGGGGAATGGAGGAGGTGAGACGGGACGGGGAACGGAGGGGACGAGACGGGGAACGGAGGGGATGAGACGGGGAACGGGGGGGGACGAGACAGGACGGGGAACGGAGGGGACGAGACGGGACGGGGAACGGACGAGACGGGACGGGGAACGGAGGGGACGAGATGGGGAACGGAGGGGACGAGACGGGATGGGGAATGGAGGGGGTGAGATGGAACGGAGAGATGAGATGGGACGGGGAATGGAGGAGGTGAGACGGGACGGGGAACGGAGAGATGAGACGGGATGGGGAATGGAGAGATGAGATGGGACGGGGAATGGAGGAGGTGAGACGGGATGGGGAATGGAGGAGGTGAGACGGGACGGGGAGCGGAGAGATGAGACGGGATGGGGAATGGAGAGATGAGATGGGACGGGGAACGGAGAGATGAGATGGGACGGGGAATGGAGGAGGTGAGACGGGACGGGGAATGGAGGAGGCGAGACGGGACGGGGAACGGAGAGATGAGACGGGATGGGGAATGGAGAGATGAGATGGGACGGGGAATGGAGGAGGTGAGACGGGGAATGGAGGAGGTGAGACGGGACGGGGAATGGAGGAGATGAGAAGGGATGGGGAATGGAGGAGGTGAGATGGGATGGGGAATGGAGAGATGAGACGCTACAGGGAACGGAGGGGATGATATGGGAGGGGGAACGGAGGGGATGAGATGGGGCGGGGAACGGAGAGATGAGACGGGATGGGGAACAGAGAGATGAGACCGGACAGGGAATGGAGGAGGTGAGACGGGACGGGGAATGGAGGAGGTGAGACGGGGAATAGAGGAGGTGAGACGGGATGAGGAATGGAGGAGGGGAGATGGGACAGGGAATGGAGGAGGTGAGACAGGACGGGGAATGTAGGAGGGGAGACGGGACAGGGAATGGAGGAGGTGAGACGGGACGGGGAATGGAGGAGGTGAGACGGGATGAGGAATGGAGGAGGTGAGACGGGACGGGGAATGTAGGAGGTGATACGGGACGGGGAATTGTAACGGACACATGCATGCTGCCGAGACAGTTAAAATCTTCGTGCAGGGGGACTACAAGGAACTGCATGGCTTGTCACAAATGGATGTACCACATTGTATTCTGAGCTCAAAGGGTTAATTGGACAAGTCTCTTTCATTGCTGGAATGCTAATGTTCCCTTCCCATACCTAATGAACCCTCTTTGTGTGCAGGTAAACAGCCCCCCTGTGAGGTGTATGCTGATGGGGATTATGTGTGAGTGATAATTGTTTTAAAGGTTAATTGAATTCTATGTGCCTGGCCAGGAAATATTAAGTGGGGTGAGGTGCCGAAGCGTCTAGAAACTGGCCAAGTGATTAATTCAAGGAGATGTCATTGTTTCAGGGGGTCTGTGTTGAAGCCCCCTACTGGGAAAAGGGGAGGGCGGAAACTGTCATTGTTCTTGTAACAGTTGTAACCAGATATAAGCAGGTGAAATATGCCAAATAAAGTCAGTCTACTTGACCCTTCAAACGTAGCACGTCTCGTTTCTTGGAAGGGCGTTCGATGGGATATACCGGCGGTACCTGCATATCGCAGCTTGCCAGGGAAAAGGACGTCTCAAACGGCTGAGACCCTCACTACCAGTGGGTAGCCGTTACACACACCATCAAACCAAGATCCCCGCGGACAGACAGCCTGGTGACGTGGCGGTGACGTTGATGCCGCCACGTCCGCAAACCCGGAAGTTCAATGCTTACACGCATGCATCGAATCACTTCGACGCCATGCGCAGGTTCTCGGGCCAGCGGACATGTCCGACAGACAGGCTTCCAGCGGACAAGTTTCTTAGCATGCTAAGAAACTTTTGTCCGCTGGAAACCTGTCCGCTAGGCCGGAAAATTGTCCGGTCGGCCCTACACACGACCGAACATGTCCGCGGACCAGTTTCAGCGGACATGTTCGGTCGTGTGTACGAGGCCTAAGAGTACCAGTACCAGTCGTTCTACTCTAATAAAGTAGAACGGCTAGTGGCTAGTGAAGGGGGAGAGGGGGCTTGGGTGGCCGGGGGGGTGCGGGAGTTGTCCGGCCGCCATGGGAGAGACCTGTCAAAGTGGGCCAGTGTGGATGAAGTCCAGGGCCACATTTTTGTCCCAGTCCAGCCCTGGCCGTGTGTCATGGAAATATGTCTGTACGCTGTGCGTAAACCAGATCTCCTGCGCACACATTCCATCTAATGGTATAATGCATCTTTACCTATCTCTCTATTTCCCGTATATTCCCCCCCCCCCAAAAAAGACATCACCGCAGCTCACGTTCTCAGCATCATGCTCTTCTGCCTCTCTCTCCAGCACCGCACTGGCTTTTTATTCAAACATGACAAACAGGAAGTAATGGCTCCAACAGCCAATCGCTTCCTCCATGGGAAATGACATCACAGGAAATGACCTCCACACAGGAAATGAGTTAATACAACCAAGGAATAATGGCTAGGGGCATCTTATGGGCGTGTCTGGGCAGGGACAGCGTGTACGTTTTTAAGCCGCATGGCTTTCCTGTCCCTTGTACAGGGTTGTCAACCGTCAGTAAATTTACAGTACTGTCCATAAATGTCCATTACGGATATACAGACTACACTTCCATAATGGACATTTATGGACAGATGCAAAAATTACTGATTTTACAAACTGTTTGTAAATTTACTGAAAGTTGGCAACCCTGCCCTGGAAGCTAAACAAAGGAAACCGCATGGCTTTCAACCATGGACGCTCTCCCTCACCATGACAACTCAAAAGCTCCAGGATTACCGCAGGTATTAATCTTATTCTGCGTTGTTCCAGAGAACAACGCATACCCGGATTATACTACCATTCCTGTGGAAGGGAGGTTATCTTCAGGTGTACGCTACGAATCTCGACCTGTGCTGATCAGACACAGCAGAGGCAGGAGCATGCATCCGCCTATAACCGATAATGTCCTTGCAGAGCAAACACATCCCCCCCCCCCCAGACGATCGTTCTGTGCATCGCACAGGGGCCCTTTCACTGGCGGACATATTCCAACTCTGCAAACACCTCTCTCCGACCTCAGGAAGTTTTCCACTACCAGACGGGAGTCACGGGACTCAACCAGTGCCAGTCTGCCTCAGTCAGCTCTTTAGAGAGGGTTGCAGGAGTACTAACACCGGGCGCCACTATGAGAATACCGTATTAATCGGGGTATTGCACGCTCCGGGGTATAGCACGCACCCCTAATGTTGAACCGTCAACCTGTAAAAAAAAACATTTTATTACTTACAGTTTTGGTGTCTTGCCCGGCATCCTTGTCCAGTCCGGCGTCCGTCTGCGGCCTCGATGGTGTCCTCCCGGCTCCTCCCGCGCTGTCACTGAGTCGAATCCCTGCTTCCTTCGCTCAGTTTGAAGCCTCCGCCGACATATACAGAGCGCAGTACACTCGGGCTAGTTCGGCCACGCTGGCCAAATGTACCCGAGTGTACTGCGCTCGGTATATGTCGGCGGAGGCTTCAAGCTGAGTGCGGGAAGCGGGTATCGGCGTATATCGCGCACCCACAATTTTCCCCTTATTTTAAGGGGAAAAAAGTGTGCGGTATACGCCGATAAATACATGGACAGGAGATGGTGAACCTCTATACCCATACACCAGAGACTGGGGATTTAATAGACTTTCCTGCTGAGGAAGAACAACATGGTGAGCCTCCAATAGAAGAGCTGGCATCAGGGTCAAACATCACAAAGCTTTGCCCAGCACCAACAGCAGTTAGCCTCCCTGAGAGAAGAGGCAGCCGGCCTTTCTCCCACAACACTAACAGGGACATGGGATTTCCTGCCAGCAGCATCTGTAGTTAGAAGAAACTTCTCCAGCTGAAGCGCTGACAACCTGACAGAGGGTCCGGGACCTTTGCTCCATACCCAGGGCAGTTCTGGAGGCCCAGGGTGAGAATGTGGCGGACACCCCCCAGCAGCAGATCAGGATCCAGGGGGAGAAGGGAGAAGAGGTGTTCGTCTTCCCTCCCCAACAGCAGTGTAGTGACTTAGGATTAAAGGAAGTTGTCCTCCCTCCACAGCGGGAGTCCAGGAGTCTGGGAAATGGAGCAACCAACTCATCTCCCCAAACGGTCCTGGATATTCAGGAGAATACTCTAGAGTTGTCCTCAGAGAAGACACCAGTATTAGTATCTCACTTGGGACAAGTCATAGTTCTGTCCCGTCCCCAACCACCATCTTCTCTTAGGATCCCCGACCACCATCTTCTCCTATGATCCCCGACCAACATCTTCTCTTATGATCCCCGACCACCATCTTCTCCTATGATCCCCAACCACCATCTTCTTCTCTTATGATCCCTGACCACCAGCTTTTTCTGCTATGATCCCCGACCACCATCTTCTCCTATGATCTCCGACCAACATCTTCTCCTATGATCTCCGACCACCATCTTCTCTTATAATCCCCGACCACCATCTTCTCCTATGATCCCCGACCACCATCTTTTTCTCGTATGATCCCTGACCACCATCTTCTTCTGCTATGATCCTCGATCATCATCTTCTCCTCTGATCCCACCGACCACCATCTTCTGCTATGATCCTCGATCATCATCTTCTCCTCTGATCCCACCGACCACTATCTTCTCTTATGATCCCTGACCACCAACTTCTCCTATGATCCCTGACCACCATCTTCTCTTATGATCCCCGACCACCATCTTCTCTTATGATCCCCGACCACCATCTTCTCTTATGATCCCCGACCACCATCTTCTCTTATGATCCCTGACCACCATCTTCTCCTATGATCCCCGACCACCATCTTCTCTTATGATCCCTGACCACCATCTTCTCCTATGATCCCTGACCACCATCTTCTCCTATGATCCCCGACCACCATCTTCTCAAACAAATCCAGCCCTCACATCTAATGACTGTAAAGCTTCCCATATAACGTGTTTCCTGTCAGGTTTAGATATAGATAGCCCGTGTTTTTTGGAACTATAAGCCCAGAACTGCTGAGCCCAGTATAGTTTGTATTGTGAAGGTAAAGCAAGCATTCCAGACATACATTTCTGCTGTAGAACTTTAATTTATTCAAAGAAATTACATTTTTTCCCCCAGTTTTTACTGGTATTTATGACAGTTTAATCAATTACATATATGAAACATCAAACTTCAAAAATCTACCAATAGCTTAACATAATCATGGACGATATTGACTTTTTAGATCCCCCGGTGCCTGACATGCAGCCTGGGGTAACCATGTGGCCCTTTGGCACTTTTTGGGTGGGCCTTGTGATACCTGCAGACTGTGTAGTCTGTGTTTGCCCATTGTCCTGTAATAGAAGTGACCTCCAGCAATCTTGTGTAAAGTTGTCTCCTGAAGCATGTCCCCAGTCACCAACAACCCCTATAGGATGTCCCCAGTAACCAACTCCTAAAGCATGTCCCCAGTCACCAACTCCTAAAGCATGTCCCCAGTCACCAACTCCTATGGCATGTCCCCAGTCACCAACAACTCCCATGGCATGTCCCCAGTCACCAACAACTCCTATGGCATGTCCCCAGTCACCAACAACTCCTATGGCATGCCCACAGTCTCCAACAACCCCTATAGGATGTCCCCAGTAACCAACTCCTAAAGCATGTCCCCAATCACCAACTCCTATGGCATGTCCCCAGTAACCAACTCCTGAAGCATGTCCCCAGTCATCAACAACTCCTAAAGCATGTCCCCAGTCACCAACAACTCCTATGGCATGTCCCCAGTCACCAACAACCCCTATAGGATGTCCCCAGTAACCAACTCCTAAAGCATGTCCCCAGTCACCAACTCCTATGGCATGTCCCCAGTAACCAACTCCTATAGCATGTCCCCAGTCATCAACAACTCCTAAAGCATGTCCCCAGTCACCAACAACTCCTATGGCATGTCCCCAGTCACCAACAACTCCTATAGCGTGTCCCCAGTCACCAACAACCCCTATAGGATGTCCCCAGTAACCAACTCCTATAGCATGTCCCCAATCACCAACAACTCCTAGAGCAGGGATATGCAATTAGCGGACCTCCAGATGTTGCAAAACTACAATTCCCATCATGCCTATGTCTTTGGGTGTTATGCTTGTGGCTGTCAGAGTCTTGCTATGCCTCATGAGACTTGTAGTTCTGCAACAGCTGGAGGTCCGCTAATTGCATATCCCTGTCCTAGAGGATGTCCCCAGTCACCAACAACCCCTAAAGCATGTCCCCAGTCACCAACAACCCCTAGAGGATGTCCCCAGTCACCAACAACTCCTATAGCATGTCCCCAGTCACCGACAAATCCTTAAGGATGTCCCCAGTCACCGACAAATCCTATAGCATGTCTCCAGTCACCGACAAATCCTATAGCATGTCCCCAGTCACCAACAACCCCTATATAGCCTCTGGCTTTACCTTGTAGTACTGTCCATAGTCCCTGACCTTCTCCTGTTACATGTGTCAGCAGTCTCTGAAGCATTACATATGTGGCCCTCTGGCACCATCAGGGGCCTTACTTAAGGTCCCCAATATCAGTAGAGTTGACCATCGCTGTTCTAGATCGTTCTACTTTGAGACACTTCTCTTGGGCTAATATCACACACGTGATGGTGTCACTCGTGAGAACTTCCTGGCTGCAAGAAGTCTTTGGAGGACACGGGAGGGAGGTGACATGCTCACCCGTTTGTGTCTGCAGCAAGGAAAGCCATAGGTACAAAGCAGGCGAGTGTCCTCCCTGCATATTCCAGTGCTAGTGTGACACCAGCCCTAAAATAAAACATTTCTAGAAATAACCGTATTTCTCCATAAATAAGAACACCAAACCAGAATAAGAACACTCCAGAACTTGGCTTATCCTATAAAGTGGTGAGATATTTGTGACTTTACCAATTAAATACATTTTCATTCTTAAACATCAAAAATATAATGTACAAAAAATAGACAATTCAAGATCAGAGGTGAGATCATATGAAGAAGCAATTGGGTACATGGAGCACACAAGGAGCACGGAGCACACAAGGAGCTGGAGGACAGGTGAGGTGCATGGAGCACAGGTGAGGAACATGGAGCACACAAGGAGCTGGAGGACAGAAGGTGAGGAGCATGGAGCACACAAGGAGCTGGAGGGCAGAAGGTGAGGTGCATGGAGCACACAAGGAGCTGGAGGACAGGTGAGGTGCATGGAGCACACAAGGAGCTGGAGGACAGGTGAGGAACATGGAGCACACAAGGAGCTGGAGGACAGAAGGTGAGGAGCATGGAGCACAGGTGAGGAACATGGAGCACACAAGGAGCTGGAGGACAGAAGGTGAGGAGCATGGAGCACACAAGGAGCTGGAGGGCAGAAGGTGAGGTGCATGGAGCACACAAGGAGCTGGAGGGCAGGTGAGGTGCATGGAGCACACAAGGAGCTGGAGGGCAGGTGAGGAACATGGAGCACACAAGGAGCTGGAGGACAGAAGGTGAGGAGCATGGAGCACACAAGGAGCTGGAGGGCAGAAGGTGAGGTGCATGGAGCACACAAGGAGCTGGAGGACAGGTGAGGAGCATGGAGCACACAAGGAGCTGGAGGACAGGTGAGGAGCATGGAGCACACAAGGAGCTGGAGGACAGAAGGTGAGGAACACGGAGCACACAAGGAGCTGGAGGACAGAAGGTGAGGAGCATGGAGCACACAAGGAGCTGGAGGACAGAAGGTGAGGTGCATGGAGCACACAAGGAGCTGGAGGACAGGTGAGGAGCATGGAGCACACAAGGAGCTGGAGGACAGGTGAGGAGCATGGAGCACACAAGGAGCTGGAGGACAGGTGAGGAGCATGGAGCACACAAGGAGCTGGAGGACAGAAGGTGAGGAACACGGAGCACACAAGGAGCTGGAGGACAGAAGGTGAGGAGCATGGAGCACACAAGGAGCTGGAGGACAGAAGGTGAGGAGCATGGAGCACACAAGGAGCTGGAGGACAGAAGGTGAGGAGCATGGAGCACACAAGGAGCTGGAGGACAGAAGGTGAGGAACATGGAGCACACAAGGAGCTGGAGGACAGAAGGTGAGGAACATGGAGCACACAAGGAGCTGGAGTACAGAAGGTGAGGAACATGGAGCACACAAGGAGCTGGAGGACAGAAGGTGAGGAGCATGGAGCACACAAGGAGCTGGAGGACAGAAGGTGAGGAGCATGGAGCACACAAGGAGCTGGAGGACAGAAGGTGAGGAGCATGGAGCACACAAGGAGCTGGAGGACAGGAGGTGAGGGACATGGAGCACACAAGGAGCTGGAGGACAGAAGGTGAGGAACATGGAGCACACAAGGAGCTGGAGGACAGAAGGTGAGGAGCATGGAGCACACAAGGAGCAGGAGGACAGAAAGTGAGATGCATGGAGCACACAAGGAGCTGGAGGACAGAAGGTGAGGTGCATGGAGCACACAAGGAGCTGGAGGACAGAAGGTGAGGTGCATGGAGCACACAAGGAGCTGGAGGACAGAAGGTGAGGAACACGGAGCACACAAGGAGCTGGAGGACAGAAGGTGAGGAGCATGGAGCACACAAGGAGCTGGAGGACAGGTGAGGAGCATGGAGCGCACAAGGAGCTGGAGGACAGAAGGTGAGGAGCATGGAGCGCACAAGGAGCTGGAGGACAGAAGGTGAGGAGCATGGAGCACACAAGGAGCTGGAGGACAGAAGGTGAGGAGCATGGAGCACACAAGGAGCAGGAGGACAGAAGGTGAGATGCATGGAGCACACAAGGAGCTGGAGGACAGAAGGTGAGGAACACGGAGCACACAAGGAGCTGGAAAACAGAAGGTGAGGAGCATGGAGCGCACAAGGAGCTGGAGGACAGAAGGTGAGGAGCATGGAGCACACAAGGAGCTGGAGGACAGAAGGTGAGGAGCGTGGAGCACACAAGGAGCTGGAGGACAGAAGGTGAGGAACACGGAGCACACATAGAGCTGGACAGAAATTTAGGATGACGTCAAGTGCATGTGTTGCTAAATAACAGAAGGTTAGGATGGCACCATAATATACCAAGTCCTACACAAAAGTTTAGGCTGGCATGAAGGTCCTAAGTGGCTGGACCTGGGGGATGTTGTTCTTTATTAGCTGATCCACGGATAGACTCGGTAGAGTTATAGAAGATCGGATCGGCTGTAACTGCCGGCTGCCTTCCTCCCTCCAGGCCAGCTCTCTCTGTCTCAGGCTTTGTATGGATCCTTGTTCCGTTGAGTTGCCCTCTCGTAGAATCACTCCATGGGAAAGCTGGATGGTATCCAGAATGAGGCCTGCAGTGGTGGGCACCGGGCCCTTCATGGGATCTGTTCTAGTAAAGGTGTAAGCCTGAAAAGTCTGAGAGCCAAATGTTGAAGGGCCACGCTTCTGTCCAGTAATCTGAGATCGTTTAGGTGGCCCCTTGTCTCTGGTTCTCTTCTCTTTTTGTGGTTGGGGGATGGGTGTTCGTACATCCACCTGACCCGACTTCCTAACCCGACACTCGGCTTCCTTGCTGCAGTCCACCACCTCAATGCGGGGTCGTACGTGATGTTGGGGGAGCTTGGCCAGGTCCAGTCTGGGCACAGAAAGAACATTGCCTTCATTATCGTAGACAACGTCTTTTTTCTGAGGCGGCCTCCCAAGCTGGATCTTCAGGATGTTGTGCAGGGAAGTCGGCAAGAGGTCGATGTTTTCATTGAAGCCGCTCTCTTCTTTCGCTTTTAGAAATTCTTCGAAAATAATATCTTTTTCTGTGTCCTCCAAGGACTTTGTGAGGTTCTTCAGCCCGGCTGAGCGTAGAGGTCCCCGGTACGGACGATATCCCGTCGTCTTCTTTGGAGGGTTAGGTGGTGGGGTTGGCTGGATGACCGATGGGGACTTTTGAGTCACCGAAGCCTCTTTTCTTGTCTCTTCTTCCAGGGAGGGCTCTAGCTCCGGAGAGGGCTCTAGCTCCGGAGAGGGCTCTAGTTCTCCGGAGGTTGGAGGCCGATCCTCAGAAGGAGCGGGAGATTTGGAAATTTCCTCCTCCTGGGGTTGCGTTTCTGCTTCTTGCTCAGGGATAGATGTAATGGGGTGCTCGGATGATGCCTGATTGGGATCGGAGAGACAGAGAATTAAAGCAAGCGGCTGATTGGTTAAACTCAACAATTATGACCAAAGAAGTACATTTTTGTTCTTTATTTATGTTATCCAGCATACAGGAAATGACCAATTCATTGGTCGGATACATCAATCAAGTGAGCACCAAATAGACATGTGCACTGCCAAAAAAAGCAGAGTTAGATTCTTACCGGTAACTCTGTTTCCAGTAGTCTTCCAAGGCAGCCCTTGAGAGATGGAGCTCCTCCTCACAATTTAGGAAACACGTTGCCAATAATTTTTCCTCCCTTTAAGAGGCGGTCCCTCAGGTCCCTGGTCAGTCATCCCCGAGAACCGAAGGCCGGAATCTGAAATGATATAGAATACACAACACAACCCCACAAGGTTAGACATTCAAGGGTGGGATCGTGCTGCCTTGGAAGACTACTGGAAACAGAGTTACCGGTAAGAATCTAACTCTGCTTTTTCCCCAGTCGTCTTCCAAGTCAGCCCTTGAGAGGATAATCAAGAACTCACCAGATCTAGGGCGGGACAACAGCCTGGAGGACTTTCCTCCCAAAAGCCTGGTCCTGGCTGGAAATCAGATCCAGCCTGTAATGTTGAACAAAAGTCGAAAATCTTGACCATGTTGCAGCTTTGCATATTTGTTCTGGAGTGGCCCCTGCTTTTTCTGCCCACGAGGCTGCTGAAGCTCTTGTAGAGTGAGCTTTAAGATCTTCTGGAGGTGTTTTTTCCATCACATTGTAGCACTCCAGGATAGCTGCCTTAATCCATCTGGCGATCGTATTTTTGGACGCCTGTTTGCCCTTTTGTTGGCCGGCATACAACACAAATAAATTATCTGATAATCTAAACTCATTGGTTACTTCTAGATATTGAAGTAGACACCGTCTGACGTCTAGAAAACTTAAATTTTGTTCCTTGTTGTTTTTTGGAGAAGTACAAAAAGAAGGTAACACAATATCCTGGGACTTGTGAAAAGTTGATGCCACTTTTGGCACAAATCCCGGATCAGTTTGAAGAACTATTCTATCATCATAGATCTTTAAAAAAGGTTCTTTTACTGATAAGGCTTGAATTTCTCCAATTCTTCTTGCCGTGGTAATGGCCACAAGAAAAACCGTCTTCAAGGTTAGTAATCTCAAGGATGTTTCTTGAAGTGGTTCAAATGGACCTTTGATGATCCCCCTAAGCACCACCGATAGATCCCATGTGGGACACTTTTTGATTTTGGGTTTTTTATGTTTTGCCAATGCTCTGCAAAACCGAGAGACCAAAGGGTCTTTTTGTAGTGTCCTTTCTAGGTACACTGAAAGTGCTGCCACCTGTACCTTCAGTGTACTGAGCGCTAGCCCTTTATCAGCGCCTTGTTGTAAGAATTCAAGGACCGTTGGAGTGTCCATTCTCTGTCTTTGATTCTCAGTGTACCAACTGTTGAATCTTCTCCAAACCTTTCTATAGATGGCTCTGGTGTTCGGCTTCCTGGCACTCAGAAGCGTTTTTACTACCCTTTCTGAGAGTCCCTTTGATCTTAAAAAGGTCCTCTTCAGTAACCAGGCCGCCCACTTGAAATGTTCTTGCTTTAGGCCGGTTAGTGGACCCTGACACATCAGGTCTGTCCTGTGAGGTAGAAGCCATGGTTCTTCCGCTGAGAGACTGAGGAGCTGGGAGAACCAGGCTCTCTTGGGCCAGTATGGTGCAATCAGTATGAGTTTCGTTTGTTCTTGAAGAAACTTTTTTATTACTCTTGGGATCAGATGAACTGGAGGGAAGGCATAGCACATCCTGAAGTTCCAGGGGTTCTGGAGAGCATCTATTCCAAGCGGATGGTCTTGCTGGTTTAGAGAGAAGAAATACTTCACCTGAGCATTCTTTCTCGAAGCAAACAGGTCTACACTTGGGACTCCCCAGCGGACTGTAATCTCTTTGAAAACCTCTGGATGTAATGCCCATTCCTCCTGGGAGATCTCCTGGCGACTGAGGAAGTCCGCCACTTGATTGTCTTCCCCTTTCAGGTGAACTGCACTTAGTGAAAGTAAGTTCCCTTCTGCCCACCGGCATATCTGGTTGGAGATGCAACTTAGAGAGGGACTTCTTGTGCCCCCTTGTTTGTTTAGATAAGCCACTGCTGTGGCATTGTCTGACAGTACCAGGATGTGGTGACTCCTCAGCTGGTTCTGAAAAACCTCCATGGCTTTGGCTATTGCCATGAGCTCTCTCCAATTTGAGGATTGTTTGGTTTCCTCTGGGGACCATCTCCCCTGAGCAGGTTGCCCCGCCAGGTGAGCTCCCCATCCCCAACTGCTCGCATCCGTGGTCAACTTCTGGGATACCTGGAATGACCAAGCCAGACCTTGGTTTAGATTTGTGTGGGTTCTCCACCACCATAGCGATCTTTTTACTGGTGTTGGGAGCAACACAGCTTTGTCCAGATCTCCTCTTTGATTTTTTAAGAGAAATATCTGAAGTGGTCTTAGGTGAAATTTGGCCCACTGGACTGCCGGAATCGATGACGTCATCAGTCCCAGAACCGACATCAGTTCTCTGATTGTGATCGGTAGATTGTTCTGAATGGAACCTACCCTCGTGATGAGGTTTTGAATTTTTTCTTGTGGAAGAAATGTTTTCTGTTCTGTAGAACTGAGTAGATACCCCAGAAACCGAATGTTTTGTGTGGGACAAAGGTTTGACTTTTCCAAGTTTAGGATCCAACCCAGGGATTTTAACCACCGTTGAGCTTCGTTGAGATTCCTTATCAGCTGTGCTTCTGATGGAGCTGCGAACAGTAGGTCGTCCAGATAAGGAATTACTGTCATCTTTTTTAACCTTAGAGGGGCTAGAACCTCTGCCAACACTTTGGTGAATATCCTTGGTGATGAGGACAGCCCGAACGGAAGAGCTCTGCTTTGAAAGTGGTATTCCTTCCCGTCTATTTCTACAGCTAACCTTAGGTATCTCTGGGATTCTTCTCTGATTGGAATGTGAAGATATGCGTCCCTGAGATCCATGGTCGCCATGAATGTTTCTGGTTGCAGAATGTTCTTGACAGAAAAAATGGATTCCATGCGGAATTTTTTGTATTGAATCGATTGATTCAAAGGTTTGAGATTCAGTATTAGACGGAACTTCCCGGAGGGCTTCTTGACTATGAATACGTGAGAGTAAAAACCCTTTCTTTTTTCCTTCTCTGCAACTGGGATAAGGACATTTTGGTCCACCATTTCCCCCAGCAACAGAGGAAGAGCTTTTGCTTTTTCCGAATCTCTGGGAAGCTTCGTCAATAGGAATCTCTCTGGAGGATGACAACTGAACTCCAGCGAGTAACCTTTTGCGATTATTTCCAAAATAAATTGATTGGCTGTCGCCTTTTGCCACTGAGGTAGGAAGGCAGCCAGTCTTCCCCCTACTGGCATCTGGTTGTCATTGTTTGGCGGCTGTGTTAGCAGTGCCAAAGAGTGGGTTACTCTTTTGGTTTCCCTTTTGACCTGTCCAATTTTTCTTTGGGAATTCTTTCTTCCCCTCTTGTGGTCGATTTCTTTTCCCCTGAAAAAATCTTTTTTGTTGGAATTTCCGTTTTTCCGTAGGAAAGGACTTCTTCCTATCTGCTGTTCGCTCCAAAGCCTCATCTAGGCCTGAGCCGAACAGCAAGTCTCCTGTGAAAGGCAAATTGCAAAGTCTATTTTTGGATGCAGCGTCACCTGTCCAGGTCTTCATCCAAATCGCACGCCTAGCTGCGACAGCTAGTCCACCTGACCTTGCTGCCAGTTTTACGGATTCTGCAGAAGCATCTGCAATATAACCCACTGCTTTAGAGAGTACTGGAAGTGTCTTCAAGATTTCCTCTCTAGGTGTACCGTTTTTAATATGTTCCTGTAACTGGGTTAGCCAGAATTCCATGTTTCTTGCAACACAGGTGGTAGCTAGCGCTGGTTTTAAGCTAGCGACACTTGTCTCCCAGGCTCTTTTTAGGATAATATCACCCTTTTTGTCCATAGCCTCTTTTAGATGACCCATGTCTTCAAAAGCCAATGCAGAATTTTTGGACACTTTTGAAAGTGGTGCATCCAGTTTTGGATTTTTGTTCCAAACTTCTTTTGGATCGTCACTAAAAGGGAAACGTTTTTTGTGACTTGCTGCAAAGAAAGGCTTTTTCTCTGGATCTCTCCATTCGTTAATTACGGTGTCAGACATCACCTGATGCACTGGGAACACCTTGGAATTTTTCTTCCTCAGACCCTGATACATTAGGTCATGCTTGGAAGGTTCCTCCCTTTCATGTTCAATTTCCAGGGTTTCATAAATGGCCCCAAGTAAATCATCCACTTCTTCTAGTGATAATTTGTAATTTGGTGCCTTCCTTTTTTCTTCACCCCCTTCCTCTTGTTCTGGTTCAGAGTCATCACTGGCCAAAACGCTAGCTGCGCTGCTGCCTGCTCGCTCCCTCACAGACTCATGCGACCCCGATGCGACTTCAGATCTGGGAGAGGCCATGGGAGAGGGATTTCCAGAAGGAACTACTGGGGTTTTGACTTCTGAGATAAATTTTTTGAGATCCTTAAAGGTGTTAGCCATATCTTCCCTCACGGATCCAAAAATTTTTGCATAAACTGCGTCAGATTGTTTTTGTACCAGCTTGTCCATGCAAGTCTGGCACAGCGGTTCAGTGTATTCCACCGGCATTTTGGTATTACACTTAGCACACCGCTTCTTGGGAATGGACTTTGGCTCTTTAGGTGTTTTCACCTGTATAAAAAGACAAACACAGGGGCCCCATGGCGGCGAGATTACATCCACCATCATTTCTAGTGCACACCCAGTGACACTACTCCTGTGAGTCCCAGCTAAGCTAGTGCCACCACCATCTAGCTGCTGTCCCATATAAATGAATACAAAGGTCACCACACTGGTGCCTACCTGTATCCTGCTGGTGCTTTCGCCTCCTGGAGCCTGGCCCGACGATATGTCCTCCTCTTCCAGCATCCTGGCACACTGTAGCGTCTTTGCTGTCCCCTGCAGCCGTATCGCCCGTGTATAGCACCGCCGGCCTGTTTGAAATTCCCGCGCCTTTAAGGGGAATGACCAGCTCCCCGGCGCACGCCGATGACGTCATCCCGCCCCGGAATTGACGCGCCTGCGTCTTCCGGGTCAAGCGGCGTCAGCTGCAGGACACGCCCACCCGCCGAAGCCGCCAAGGGGACGAGGAAATGGCGCCTACTCCACGCCTGGGCACAGGAGAATTTCCAAACCGGGACACCTCTGTCACATCGAGGGTTGCCCGTGGCCACACACCGTCCTCCTCCGCCTACACTGCACGGCTCCGGTAAGGTCACCTGACCCCCTGCCGCTCTGAGGCTCCCCTGCTCGTTTTTTTTTTTTTGTAAGGCTGCGCCCGCAGTGTTTACCCATAGTGCTGTCCCAGCTGGACCCCTGTCCTGGTCAGCCCTAGAGAGATGGAGCCCCCTCAGGTCCTCTGGCAACATGTCTCCTCCGGACGGAGGAAACACTAAGACTGACCAGGGACCTGAGGGACCGCCTCTTAAAGGGAGGAAAAATTATTGGCAACGTGTTTCCTAAATTGTGAGGAGGAGCTCCATCTCTCAAGGGCTGACTTGGAAGACGACTGGGGAAAATTTGTTTTTTTTGTTTGTTCTTTTCGTTTTTTTGCTTTTTTTCGGAAATTCGGGAAATTCGTAATTCGAAATTCCGAATTTTCGGATTTCCGAAAAAGCAAAAAACGAATAAAACGAAATTTCCGGAAAATTCGGAAATGAAAAAATTCGGAAGTACGAAAAAATGTTAATTCGAAAATTCTGGATTTCGAAAATTAAAAAAAAAAAAGAAAATTCCGAAAATTCTGATTTTTTTAATTTTTTTTATTTTTCATTTTTCATTTTCGAAAATAAAAAATTCGAAAATGAAAAATTTGAAATTTTGAAAAATCGAAAATTACAAAATGAAAAATTTGAAAATTAGAAAATTCATAAATTAGAAATTTCAAAAATTTAAAATTCGAAAATTTAAAATTTCGAAATTTGAAAAATCGAAAATGAAAAATTTGAAATTTCGAAAATTTTAAAAAACGAATTGACGTATTTCCCAAAATTCGAAAATTTGAAAATTCGGAAATACGAAATTGAAAAATTCGAAAATTCGTAATTTCGAAAATTTGACATTTGAAAATGAAAAAAATCTGAATTTCCGAAATTCGGAAATACGAAAATTCGGAAATTGAAAAATTTGGAAATTAAAAAATTTGGAAATTAAAAAATTTGGAAATTCGAAATTTTCAGAAGTTTGAAAATTCGGAAATAAAAAATTTGTTAACCAATTTCCGAATTTTCGTTAAAAAACGAATTAGAAACGAAACAAATTGCACATGTCTAGCACCAAACAAGTCTATTCAAAACCCAATGTCCTGGGTCCACGGACAACGTACTTTCCTTTAACACCATTAAGGTAAACCAAAGACCCAACCCAAATAAAAACAAACAACAAAAAAAAAAAAAAAGGAGGGGGAAGAAAAGGGGGGAGAGGGGGTGAATACTACCCTGTTTCCCCAAAAATAAGACCTACCCTGAAAATAAGACCTAGCGTTATTTTCCAGGAGGGCTGCAATATAAGCCCTACCCCGAAAATAAGCCCTAGTTACAAAAATGCTTGTAAAATCCTATAATCCAACATATTACAGTATTATATAATTACAATGTGTGTGTTTCTGTAATATAATTGCGGGGAAGAGAGCTCCGGCGGGAAACAGAAGTGCAGAGCGGCGCACACACATTGTACATTATATAATACTGTAATAGAGTGGATTATAGGATTTTACAAGCATTTTAACTGAGTTTACACTGGGGATTCCTGGCAGGCAGGGAGGGAGAGGGGGAGAGAAGACATCACATTACATGGTAAGACCTACCCCGAAAATAAGCCCTACTGTGTCTTTTGTTGGCATAATTAATATAAGACCCAGGCTTATTTTCGGGGAAACACGGTAGCTCCAGGACCTGTCGGCAGGGGAGGGGGGTGGAGGACCCAACAGGCCCCCTCTTCCTGCTCTATGTCTGGTGACCTCGGGGTACAATTAGGACCTTCCCTTCCTCGGGAAATGGAAATATGTTCCATTGGGCCAGAGTTTCGAAGTAAATCTCATGGGTTTTGGGTTGATAGTAGCCAGGAAAATAATAAAGTAACACAGAACAGAAGATAAAATAAAAAAAATAGAATAGAATGTAAAGGGGTGGTTCACCCCTTTTTTTATTACACTGCCCCCCACATTACAATACGATTAAGGCTCTTATTATTATTTTTTTCCTGCTGTACATACCTTAGTACAGCATATTCACCCGTGCATCCGGGTTGCGAGTCCCGCGGGAGTGGGCGTTCCTAACATGTCTGTGATTGACATTTTGACCAAAAACGAGCCCCCCCCCGTCGCGTAAGCCGCGCCATGATTGGCGAAAGGAGCCGAACGGCGATGCGCATGCGCAGTATAGCGCCGACTCGCCGTTCGGCTCCTTTCGCCAACCGTGACGCAGCTTACGCGACGGGGGGGGGCTCGTTTTGGGGCAAAACGTTAATCACAGACATGTTAGGAACGCCCACTCCCGCGGGACTCGCAACCCGGATGCCACGGGTGAATATGCTGTACTAAGGTATGTACAGCATAAAAAAAAATAATAATAATAGCCTTAATCGTATTGTAATGTGGGGGGGCAGTGGAATAAAAAAAAGTCGTTTTTAGGGTGAACCACCCCTTTAAAAAAAAAATTGAATAGAATATAGCCGTCTTCCGAAATTTGACTTTAAAAAAAAATATATAATAAAATAGAAAAGGGTAAAAGAGAATAGAAGAGAATAGAAAAGATTAGAGTACAACGGAACAGAATAGAAAAGAATAGAATAGAGTAGAAAAGGATAGAATCAAAAATGATAGAATAGAAAATAAAAGATTAAAATTGAAAATAAAAAAAGGAGTAACAGAACAGAATAGAAGATAAAAGAATAGAATTAAATGGAATTGAGAAAAATAGAACATAGCTATCTTCCAAAATTCGAATTCTGAAAAGAATAGACTAGAATAAAATAGAATATAAAATAATAGAATAGAAAAGGGACAAAAGAGAAAAGATAAGAGTAAACCAGAACAGAAAATAAAAGAATAGAATACAGTTGAATAGAAAAGGATAGAATATAAAAAGATAAAATAGAATATTTTCTGAAACTCGAATTTTCGAAAAGAATAAAGTAGAATAAAATTATAATAGAAAGAGAAAAGATAAGAGTAAACCAGAAGAGAATAGAAAATAAAAGAATAGAAAAGAGTAGAATAGAAAAGGATATGATATTTCGGATTGTAATTGGGACATCCGAATCTCTGAGAAATGAAAATGTTTCATCCGAATTTTTATTGGAGAGGAAAGGAACGGCGCAGGTCTACTGAGGAGAGCAATGGAAGAGCTGGGTGCCGCCCTCTATGCGGGGGGGGGGGGGGGGGGTGGTGAACACTGCGGGGGGGATGGTGAACACTGAGGGGAGGGGGGGATGGTGAACACTGCGGGGGGGTGGTGAACACTGCGGGGGGGGGGGGGGATGGTGACCACTGAGCAGGGGGGGGGGATGGTGACCACTGAGCGGGGGGGATGGTGAACACTGAGGGGGGGGGGGATGGTGAACACTGCGGGGAGGGGGGATGGGGAACACTGCGGGGGGGGGGGATGGTGAACACTGAGGGGGGGGGATGGTGAACACTGCGGGGGGGGGGGGGGATGGTGAACACTGAGGAGGGGGGATGGTGAACACTGCGGGGGGGGGGGGGATGGTGACCACTGAGCGGGGGGGGGGATGGTGACCACTGAGCGGGGGGGATGGTAAACACTGAGGGGGGGGGGATGGTGAACACTGCGGGGAGGGGGGATGGGGAACACTGCGGGGGGGGGGGGGATGGTGAACACTGAGGGGGGGGGATGGTGAACACTGCGGGGGGGGGGGGGATGGTGAACACTGCGGGGGGCACCTACCTGAGGAAGACTGGAGCGGGCTGTGAGGACGGGCTGGGTGATGGGGACACACCCCTGAGCCCAGGAATCATTAGGACATGGCTGAGGTTCTTGTTGCCGGGGCTCCTCGGGGGCGGTCTCATCTTCTCCCTCATCCCGAGGAATGAAGGTCCACTCCACCATGTGGGTCATGACGTCTCGGAGTCGGGTGATGGTGAACGGGATCAGCTGAAATCACAGAAGTAGGAGGCAATAAATCTATAAACCCCGCCTCCATGGTTTTCTATAGCTCCTCCTACTCGCTGTAACCCCTTCCAGCTATCCCTCCTCCCACTTCTTCCAATGACGGGAAGGGAATGACGGGAAAGGAATGACGGGAAGGGAATGACGGGAAGGGAAGGGAATGATGGGGAGGAAATGACGGGGAGGAAATGACGGGAAGGGAATGACGGGAAGGGAATGACGGGGAGGGAATGACGGGAGGGGAATGATGATGGGAAGGGAATGACGGGAAAGGAATGATGATGGGAAGGACGGGAAGGGAATGATGGGGAGGGAATGATGATGGGAAGGGAATGACGGGAAGGGAATGACGGGGAAGGGAATGACGGGGAAGGGAATGACGGGGAAGGGAAGGGAATGATGGGGAGGGAAGGGAATGACGAGGAGGGAATGACGGGAAGGGAATGACGGGAAGGGAATGACGAGAAGGGAATGACGGGAAGGGAAGGGAATGATGGGGAGGGAAGGGAATGACGAGGAGGGAATGACGGGAAGGGAAGGGAATGATGGGGAGGAAATGATGGGGAGGGAATGATGGGATGGGAAGGGAATGACGAGGAGGGAATGACGAGGAGGGAATGACGGGAAGGGAATGACGAGAAGGGAATGACGGGAAGGGAATGACGGGAAGGGAATGACGGGAAGGGAATGACGGGAAGGGAAGGGAATGACGAGGAGGGAATGACGAGGAGGGAATGACGGGAAGGGAATGACGGGAAGGGAAGGGAATGATGGGGAGGGAATGATGGGATGGGGAGGGAATGATGGGGAGGGAATGACGGGAAGGGAATGACGGGAAGGGAAGGGAATGATGGGGAGGGAATGATGGGGAGGGAATGACGGGAAGGGAAGGGAATGATGGGGAGGAAATGATGGGGAGGGAATGACGGGAAGGGAATGATGATGGGAAGGGAATGACGGGGAGGGAATGATGGTGGGAAGGGAATGACGAGGAGGGAATGACGGGAAAGGAATGATGGGAAGGGAATGATGGGAAGGGAATGATGGGAAGGGAATGATGGGATGGGGAGGGAATGATGGGGAGGGAAGAACGGGAAGTGAATGACGGGAAGGGAATAATGGGAAGGGAATGAACGGAAGGGAATGATGGGAAGGGAATGATGATGGGGGAGGGAATGACGGGAAAGGGAATGACGGGGAGGGAATGACTGGAAAGGAATGCTGGGAAAGGAAGGACGGGAAAGGAATGATGGGAAGGACGGGAAGGGAATGACGGTGGGTAGGATGGGAAGGGAATGACGAGAAGGGAATGATGGTGGGAAGGGAATGACGAGAAGGGAATGATGGTGGGAAGGGAATGACGAGAAGGGAATGATGGTGGGAAGGGAATGACGAGAAGGGAATGACGGGAAGGGAAGGGAATGATGGGGAGGGAATGATGGGGAGGGAATGACGGGAAGGGAATGACGGGAAGGGAATGATGATGGGAAGGGAATGATGATGGGAAGGGAATGATGATGGGAAGGGAATGATGATGGGGAGGGAATGACGGGGAGGGAATGACGGGGAGGGAATGCTGGGAAAGGAATGATGATGGGAAGGGAATGACGGGGAGGGAATGACGGGGAGGGAATGACGGGAAAGGAATGACGGGAAAGGAAGGACGGGAAAGGAAGGACGGGGAGGGAATGACGGGAAGGGAATGACGGGAAGGGAATGATGGGAAGGGAATGACGGGGAGGGAATGACGGGAAAGGAATGATGAGAAGGGAATGACGGGAAAGGAATGACGGGAAAGGAAGGACGGGGAGGGAATGACGGGGAGGGAATGATGGTGGGAAGGATGGGAAGGGAATGACGAGGAGGGAATGACGAGGAGGGAATGACGGGAAAGGAATGATGGGAAGGGAATGATGGGAAAGGAAGAACGGGAAGTGAATGACGGGAAGGGAATGACGGGGAGGGAATAATGGGAAGGGAATGATGATGGGGGAGGGAATGACGGGAAGGGAATGACGGGGGAGGGAATGACTGGAAAGGAATGCTGGGAAAGGAATGATGGGAAGGGAAGGACGGGAAAGGAATGATGGTGGGAAGGATGGGAAGGGAATGACGAGAAGGGAATGATGGTGGGAAGGGAATGACGAGAAGGGAATGATGGTGGGAAGGGAATGACGAGAAGGGAATGACGGGGAGGGAATGACGGGGAGGGAATGACGGGAAGGGAATGACGGGAAGGGAATGACGGGAAGGGAATGATGATGGGAAGGGAATGACGGGGAGGGAATGACGGGGAGGGAATGACGGGGAGGGAATGACGGGGAGGGAATGACGGGGAGGGAATGACGGGAAAGGAATGATGATGGGGAGGGAATGACGGGGAGGGAATGACGGGGAGGGAATGACGGGGAGGGAATGCTGGGAAAGGAATGATGATGGGGAGGGAATGACGGGGAGGGAATGACGGGGAGGGAATGCTGGGAAAGGAATGATGATGGGAAGGGAATGACGGGGAGGGAATGACGGGAAAGGAATGACGGGAAAGGAAGGACGGGGAGGGAATGATGGTGGGAAGGGAAGGATGGGAAGGGAATGACGAGAAGGGAATGACGAGGAGGGAATGACGGGAAAGGAATGATGGGAAGGGAAGAACGGGAAGTGAATGACGGGAAGGGAATGACGGGAAGGGAATGATGGGAAGGGAATGAACGGAAGGGAATGATGATGGGGGAGGGAATGACGGGAAGGGAATGACGGGAAAGGGAATGATGGGAAGGGAATGATGGGAAGGGAATGAACGGAAGGGAATGATGATGGGGGAGGGAATGACGGGAAGGGAATGACGGGGAGGGAATGATGATGGGAAGGGAATGACTGGAAAGGAATGCTGGGAAAGGAATGCTGGGAAGGGAAGGACGGGAAAGGAATGATGGGAAGGACGGGAAGGGAATGACAGGAAGGGAATGACGGGAAGGGAATGATGGGAAAGGAAGGACGGGAAAGGAAGGACGGGAAGGGAATGACGGGAAGGGAATGACGGGGAGGGAATGACGGGAAGGGAATGACGGGGAAGGGAATGACGGGGAAGGGAATGACGGGGAAGGGAATGACGGGGAAGGGAATGACGGGGAAGGGAATGACGGGGAAGGGAATGACGGGAAAGGGAATGCTGGGAAGAGAATGACGGGAAAGGAAGGACGGGAAAGGAATGATGGGAAGGACGGGAAGGGAATGACGGGGAGGGAATGACGGGGAGGGAATGACGGGGAGGGAATGATGGTGGGAAGGATGGGAATGATGGTGGGAAGGGAATGACGAGAAGGGAAGGGAATGATGGGGAGGGAATGATGGGAGGGGAATGACGGGAAGGGAATGACGGGAAGGGAATGACGGGAAGGGAATGACGGGAAAGGGAATGCTGGGAAGAGAATGACGGGAAAGGAAGGACGGGAAAGGAATGATGGGAAGGACGGGAAGGGAATGACGGGGAGGGAATGACGGGGAGGGAATGACGGGGAGGGAATGATGGTGGGAAGGATGGGAATGATGGTGGGAAGGATGGGAATGATGGTGGGAAGGGAATGACGAGAAGGGAAGGGAATGATGGGGAGGGAATGATGGGAGGGGAATGACGGGAAGGGAATGACGGGAAGGGAATGACGGGAAGGGAATGACGGGAAGGGAATGATGGGAAGGGAATGACGGGAAGGGAATGACGGGAAGGGAATGACGGGAAGGGAATGACGGGGAAGGGAATGACGGGGAAGGGAATGACGGGGAAGGGAATGACGGGGAAGGGAATGACGGGAAGGGAATGACGGGAAAGGGAATGCTGGGAAGAGAATGACGGGAAAGGAAGGACGGGAAAGGAATGATGGGAAGGACGGGAAGGGAATGACGGGGAGGGAATGACGGGGAGGGAATGACGGGGAGGGAATGATGGTGGGAAGGATGGGAATGATGGTGGGAAGGGAATGACGAGAAGGGAAGGGAATGATGGGGAGGGAATGATGGGAGGGGAATGACGGGAAGGGAATGACGGGAAGGGAATGACGGGAAGGGAATGATGGGAAGGGAATGATGGGGAGGGAATGACGGGAAGGGAATGACGGGAAGGGAATGATGGGAAGGGAATGATGGGAAGGGAATGACGGGAAGGGAATGACGGGAAAGGAATGACGGGAAAGGAATGATGATGGGAAGGGAATGACGGGAAAGGAATGATGACGGGGAGGGAATGACGGGGAGGGAATGACGGGGAGGGAATGACGGGAAAGGAATGCTGGGAAAGGAAGGACGGGGAGGGAATGATGGTGGGAAGGATGGGAAGGGAATGACGAGGAGGGAATGACGAGGAGGGAATGATGGGAAGGGAATGAACGGAAGGGAATGATGGGAAGGGAATGATGATGGGGGAGGGAATGACGGGGAGGGAATGAACGGAAGGGAATGACGGGAAGGGAATGACGGGGGAGGGAATGACGGGGAGGGAATGACTGGAAAGGAATGACGGGAAAGGAATGATGGGAAGGGAAGGATGGGAAAGGAATGATGGGAAGGGAAGGGAATGATGGGGAGGAAATGATGGGGAGGGAATGACGGGGAGGGAATGACGGGGAGGGGAATGACGGGAAGGGAATGACGGGAAGGGAATGACGGGGAGGGAATGACGGGGAGGGAATGACGGGGAGGGAATGAACGGAAGGGAATGATGATGGGGGAGGGAATGACGGGAAGGGAATGATGGGAAGGGAATGACGGGAAGGGAATGAACGGAAGGGAATGACGGGGAGGGAATGACGGTGGGAAGGGAAGGATGGGAAGGGAATGACGAGAAGGGAATGACGAGGAGGGAATGACGGGAAAGGAATGATGGGAAGGGAAGAACGGGAAGTGAATGACGGGAAGGGAATAATGGGAAGGGAATGAACGGAAGGGAATGATGATGGGGAGGGAATGACGGGAAGGGAATGATGGGAAGGGAATGACGGGAAGGGAATGACGGGAAGGGAATGACGGGAAGGGAATGATGGGAAGGGAATGAACGGAAGGGAATGATGATGGGGGAGGGAATGATGGGAAGGGAATGACGGGAAGGGAATGAACGGAAGGGAATGACGGGGAGGGAATGATGGTGGGAAGGGAATGACTGGAAAGGAATGACGGGAAAGGAATGACGGGAAAGGAATGACGGGAAGGGAATGACGGGAAGGGAATGACAGGGAAGGGAATGACGGGGAAGGGAATGACGGGGAAGGGAATGACGGGGAAGGGAATGACGGGCAGGGAATGACGGGGAGGGAATGACGGGAAGGGAATGACTGGAAAGGAATGATGGGAAAGGAATGATGGGAAGGGAATGACGGGAAGGGAAGGGAATGATGGGGAGGGAATGACGGGAAGGGAATGACGGGCAGGGAATGACGGGAAGGGAATGACGGGAAAGGGAATGCTGGGAAGGGAATGACGGGGAAGGGAATGACGGGGAAGGGAATGACGGGAAGGGAATGACGGGGAAGGGAATGACGGGAAGGGAATGACGGGCAGGGAATGACGGGAAGGGAATGACGGGCAGGGAATGACGGGCAGGGAATGACGGGAAGGGAATGATGGGGAAGGGAATGACGGGAAAGGGAATGCTGGGAAGGGAATGACGGGAAGGGAATGACGGGGAAGGGAATGACGGGAAGGGAATGACGGGAAGGGAATGACGGGAAGGGAATGACGGGAAAGGGAATGCGGGGAAGGGAATGACGGGGAAGGGAATGACGGGGAAGGGAATGACGGGAAGGGAATGACGGGAAGGGAATGACGGGGAAGGGAACGACGGGAAGGGAATGACGGGAAGGGAATGATGGGGAAGGGAATGATGGGAAGGGAATGATGGGAAAGGAAGGACGGGAAGGGAATGACGGGCAGGGAATGACGGGCAGGGAATGACGGGAAGGGAATGATGGGGAAGGGAATGACGGGAAGGGAATGACGGGAAGGGAAATGCTGGGAAGGGAATGACGGGAAGGGAATGACGGGGAAGGGAATGACGGGAAGGGAATGACGGGAAAGGGAATGCTGGGAAGGGAATGATGGGAAGGGAATGACGGGAAGGGAATGACGGGCAGGGAATGACGGGAAGGGAATGACGGGAAAGGGAATGACGGGAAAGGGAATGACGGGAAAGGGAATGACGGGAAGGGAATGACGGGAAGGGAATGACGGGAAGGGAATGACGGGAAGGGAATGACGGGAAGGGAATGACGGGCAGGGAATGACGGGAAGGGAATGACGGGCAGGGAATGACGGGAAAGGGAATGACGGGAAAGGGAATGACGGGAAAGGGAATGACGGGAAGGGAATGACGGGAAGGGAATGACGGGAAAGGGAATGACGGGAAAGGGAATGACGGGAAAGGGAATGACGGGAAAGGGAATGACGGGAAGGGAAGGACGGGAAGGGAATGATGATGGGAAGGGAATGATGGGAGGGAATGATGGGCAGGGAATGATGGGAAGTGAATGTAGCGCTGTGATTGGCTCACCTGTCTCTGGATGTAGACTTTGTAGCACTCGTCCATCACACGACCAATCAGAGAGTCCACAATCTCCCCCACCACCTCCTCGCCCTCCTCCGTGGTCACCATAGAGTTCCATTCCTCCTCGGTGAGCCGGCCGGGAATGACGTCCACACTGAGCGGGGGGATGGGAGCCGCCGTCACCGCCCGGGTCTTATCAGAGCGAGACTTGGAGGCCGCCACCCGGGCCACGCCCTACGGAGAAAATGGGAGGAGTTACAAAGAGACACCGTTCATCCCACCCCCTACCTCATATCTCTCTGGGAGGGACTGCAGTCTCCTGTCACATGACTCTGTCTTCATACAGTGCCGTAAAAAAGTATATATACCCCTTGATATTTTCCAAAGTGTGTCATGTGACAACCAAACATGTAAATGTATTTTATTGGGGTATGAATACTTTTTCTAAGCACTGTAGATCTCGGGGGACTGCAGTCTCCTGTCACATGACGCTGTGTGTATATATAGGAGATGATTATATATCCCGTACCTGTCCCGGGGTGGCGGTGGATCTCCCGGGCGCTCCGCTCCTCGTTCCGCTCATCTCGTCCTCTCAGTCTTGTGTACGGAGGTTGCCGGGTGACGGGTCGCGCAGTGATGACGTCAGATCGGCGTCTGATGTTGCCGCGGTGACAGGAGTAAGATCGTGTCGCGTGTTTTATGACGTCATCATTACTAACCAATATGGGAATGGAAGGAGGAGTCGCATGATACTGACATCTATGCGGGCCGTATCTGATGACGTACAGCTCCCGGTTTCCATGGATACCCGATCCGCACAGCAATCATAGAGATACCCTGAGAACGGTAAGAGCGTCTCCTCCACCACCCCCCCCATAGAGGATCTCCTCACCCCTCCTCCATAGAGAATCTCCCCCCAAGAGGATCTCCCTACTTCACCCCATAGAGAATTTCTCCCCCCCATAGAGGATCTCCTCACCCCTCCTCCCCCCATAGAGGATCTCCCCTCCCCCCATAGAGGATCTCCTCACCCCTCCTCCCCCATAGAGGATCTCCTCCCCCCATAGAGTATCTCCTCCCCCCATAGAGGATCTCCACTCCCCATAGAGGATCCCCCTCCCCATAGAGGATCCCCCTCCCCATAGAGGATCCCCCCTCCCCATAGAGGATCCCCCCTCCCCATAGAGGATCCCCCCTCCCCATAGAGGATCTCCTCCTCCCCATAGAGTATCTCCTCCCCCCATAGAGGATCTCCACTCCCCATAGAGGATCCCCCTCCCCATAGAGGATCTCCCCCCCCATAGAGGATCCCCCCTCCCCATAGAGGATCCCCCCTCCCCATAGAGGATCCCCCCTCCCCATAGAGGATCTCCTCCTCCCCATAGAGGATCTCCTCCTCCCCATAGAGGATCTCCTCCTCCCATAGAGGATCTCCTCCTCCCATAGAGGATCTCCTCCCCCCATAGAGGATCTCCCCCCATAGAGGATCTCCCCCCATAGAGGATCTCCCCCCCCCATAGAGGATCTCCTCACCCCCCCCATAGAGGATCTCCTCACCCCCCCTATAGAGGATCTCTTACACCACCCCCTCCCCCCATAGAGGACCCCCCCGTCCCCATAGAGAATCTCCCCCCATAGAGGATCTCCTCACCCCTCCCCCATAGAGGATCTGCTCACCCCCTCCCCCCATAGAGAATCCCCCCCCATAGAGGATCTCCTCACCCCCCCTATAGAGGATCTCCTCCACCACCCCCTCCCCCCATAGAGGATCTTCCCTCCCCAAAGAGGATCTCCTCACCCCCCCTATAGAGAATCTGCTCACCCCCTCCCCCCATAGAGAATCTCCTCCCCTATAGAGGACCTCCTCACCTCCCCGTCCCCCCATAGAGGATCTCCTCCACCACCCCCCCCATAAAGGATTTCCCCCCCCCCATAGAGGATCTCCTCACCTCCCCCCCCCATAGAGGATCTCCCCCTCGCCCCTCATAGAGGATCTCGCCCCTCATAGAGGATCTCGCCCCTCATAGAGGATCTCGCCCCTCATAGAGGATCTCCCTCCCTCCCCCCCTATAGAGGATCTCCTCCACCACCCCCTCCCCCCATAGAGGATCTCCCCTTCCTCCCCATAGAGGATCTCCCTCTCGCCCCTCATAGAGGATCTCGCCCCTCATAGAGGATCTCCCTCCCTCCCCCCATAGAGGATCTCCCTCCCTCCCCCCATAGAGGATCTCCTCCACTACCCCCCCTATAGAGGATCTCCCTCCCTCCCCCCATAGAGGATCTCCCTCCCTCCCCCCATAGAGGATCTCCCCTTCCTCCCCATAGAGGATCTCCCTCTCGCCCCTCATAGAGGATCTCGCCCCTCATAGAGGATCTCCCTCCCTCCCCCCCTATAGAGGATCTCCTCCACCACCCCCTCCCCCCATAGAGGATCTCCCCTTCCTCCCCATAGA